>NC_090870.1:2733185-2760685 GCF_036669935.1 Montipora foliosa | reverse complement strand
TAAAATTTAATTATGTTGGAATGTCAACTTCAGAAATAAATGTAGAAATAAAGCAATGAATTTATTTGGATTCAGCTATTTCAGGCGTTGATAACCAGTTGCTCACAACTCCTTGGACTATTGTAGGTCACAACATTACCAAAGAGCAAACCATATTTATACAAAATTTTGGAATAAATATTGCATCACACAAGAGAGTAATCTCAAACCAAAGGCCTAGGGTAATAACAATATTGATTACACAAGTCTTCTGACAAGTTGGAAAGCTTCAGGTCTGGTTTTTCAGGAAAATCAGTCCAGTCCTAGCATAACTTTAAACAACTGTGAAAAAGTATAATATTTAAGTTTTCCTACGATTTAAGTCGTGTATAGTCTCACCTGGTTCAAAGAGCAGAAGATGTCAACCACAGAATTGGAGAATAAAGCATGTGCAGAGCTTGGTGGAAACTTCAAATAAACAATAAAATTATAATATTATTTGCCACTGGATGAAATTTTGTCATCTCCTGAATAATCAAGTATCATCCATTCTTGTCCTCTTGAGCTGGCACTAGAAATAATATTATGTTTGCAAACATGTGGAGTTAGGGATGGATCACAGTGAGGGTTCTTTTACGCAACAGTAAGCAAACCACTAATTTAAATTGTTCCTAACTTTTTTTAATGAGCAGATGAACTAGAAGCCTATAGCTCAGGACTGGAGTGGGAATGCTTGTCAGAAATTTTGCATTAACCGACCCCAAAGGAGACCAATCTGAGCTTGACCCAGGATTTTTTGACCCCTAAAAGAGACCACATTTAAAACATGTACCAGTACAAGGAAAGATTATGTTTTTGCAAACGTTGGCTGTGAAGCACTTATATTTGAGTGGTGGTGGTCGTTAATTTGATGGACAAAAAAAAAAACAAACAACACAAACAAGACGGAAAAAGGATTCTCTTTCTGTTGAATAGTGAAAGAATGGACTAACTTTAAAAATGAACCTCAGAGGACTCTCACAAAATACCGGTAATACTCACGCTATATCTCTTGTCGCGTTCAAGAGCACCAATCATATAATCAACAGATTCCTCATCATTCTCAGTCAACCACTGGGAAACAAATGGTTCGAACCAGCTACAAAAGGATCAACAACAGCCGTTTTCAGTTTACACATGTAGATAAAACAGTGAGCTATTATTTTAAGAACTGTCTTATGGTGGTAAAGGATGAATGCGTAAGAAATCCATGAGCTTCCACTTTTGGCAGCCAGTTCCTAGACTCAGATTGTTGTCTCAGCTGGTAAATTTTCGCAACTCTGCTAAGAGCGGAGAGTGGAGGGAGGAAGGAAGGAGAAAAAAACACTTTACAATCCACAATGTGCAAATTCTTTTTCTTCCAAAAAGCTTTAGAACTCAGTGGATACAAGGGATTATGAAACAGGCGTTAACTGATCAAGGATGCTAACTCGATAATAATTATTCATAACAAAGGGAAATTACCGATAATGAAGTGATTGCTTGTTATTAAAAGGACTGTTTCCAAAATAATATTTCTGGCTAATTAAGAAGGCAATGTTTTAACTCCTTCATGTATGTTTGTTGTCCAGCTCCATTAAAACAATGACCAAAAAAGCTGCATAGTTACTAAAACAAGGAATGACATAAAATGATCTAAAATGACCGAAACTGACCAACTCAGTTTAGGTCATTTTTAATTACATGTAGATCACTTTAGGTCAATTTTTAGATACCATTGTAGCTCATTTTGGGTCATATTAGATACTATTGTAGCTCATTTTAGATACCTTTGTAGATCATTTGAGGTTATTACTTGTTTTAGTAACTACGGAAAAGCTGACCATACGAAGTAAAATACTACTCTAACCCCTTGTGCATTTGATTTCTATGCAAGAATAAGTTTTTTAAATTATTGTCTTTTGGTTTCAGTGCACATTACCTGGCATACTCAGGAACTTTACCCTTGTTGTCTGGACAATCACTTGCATACTCATTATAAAACCACTTTAACTAAAATTAAAACAAAATATAGAATAGTACATGTAAAAAGTAAAGTACTGAAGACTTACAAGACTCTACATAATAACCAAAACTATGTACAGATAAGCTACAGTGTGTAAATATAGTAAAAAGCCTGGTATGTTATTTCTATTTTTACTTGTATTTTATTTATTTATTTGTTTGTTTGTACCTTAAAGTGGAGGTTCATGTAATCAGCACTATTCCAACGAGATTGTTGCCGCAAACTGTGCTCTGAAATATTAAAATTTAGACAGTTGTCAGCCACAGAGGTATCACAAGGTTTAACTTTACTCCAGCACATGCAATGTTTATAGAAACCTGCTTGTTGCATCTCTTTAATTACCTTTGAGTGTATCCTGTAGGTCTGCTGAGAGCAAGTTCCAAAACACTTGAGCACTGATTTCACCAACATTGAGCTCTGTTGGAAACCTAAAAACCAGATAAAACAAAATGTCGTTTATATTTAGCACTGATTAGAATATAAATAGCTGTAAGCAACACAACACAAAGCGAAGAGGAAACAAGTGGATTGTCCATACTGATTTAGAACATGAGTGTAGATGCCTCTGTCTTCTTCAATCACTGATACAACCAATGAGATGAGCTTTGGCCAGAAATCCAAATTCTTTGGACCAGAGGGTGGAATATTGGGTTCTAATGTGTTACTTTCAGAAGCCAGTTCACGGTCATACAACTCAGAACAGTTGGCATAAAGATATGCATAGCTGGCCTTCATGCAATTCTGAAAAGAAGAGCAAGATCAATCATTATTGACGTGAGTACTGTGACTGTTGAAGCTTGCATACTCTATGTCCTGTAAGTTCAAGCTCTGTACAATGAATGTCACTCCAAGACCAGGGTAACCGTTCATATTATATGAAGTCAACTGTTCCTTGCATTGACAGCTTCTACCAACCTTTACACATTCCCGCACAATTTCGGCAGTTCGTGTAGGTCGCTGACTAAGAACCTGGGGAGATATATAACAAATAACAATAATTATTATTGCTTTCACTCATGCATATCAAGAGCTCAAAACTCAAATTTATAAAGTCAAAGGTGTCTGAATTTTGGAGCTGCTGATTATTTACCAAGTAAAGCTACAATCCTTGCAGTTATGAATGCAATTTTAGCAATTGCATAGCCTAAGAGAAACCTGAAAAATTCAGGACTTCAAAGTGCGATGAGTCACAGGTTCAAACTGCCTTGAAGTTCTGAATTTTTCAGGTTTCTCTAAGCAATTGCTGAAATTGCATTCATAACTGCAAGGATCACATTTTTACTTGATTCATATCCACAGTTCAATATAATTATTATTCAATTCATATTATCATTTTGCTCTTTGAATATTTATTTATCTTGTCAATTTAAACAAACAATAAGTCAATACCTTCATTCTGAAAAATGTGACACTTGTCAGTAAATCAACAGAAGATTTAAGGTCATCCAACTTTTCAGGATTGACTGCTGGAAAATTTGTCTGAAAATTAATTTAGGGAACAAAAGTTGAGATAAAGTCAATTAACATACATGTATTTGCTGGCCACTTAACATTAAACAATATTTACTCTTAAACTTACCCTGTAATTTGCAATGTCAATTCTCAAGGTGTTGTAAAGATGATCAACAATCTTCACAAACTTTTCACTCTAAAAGCAAAAGGTAACAAACTTCTAGTAAATGTCAACAAAAATCAAACAACAATTCAAAACAAAAATGATTTTAAAAACTCCTTTTTGCCATTTTCATCACAAGCAAACATCCTCCTCATCCTCATTGTTTTACTGTAATAATAATTTGTTCAACATTAACTTGTCTTTTCTATAATTGATAATTTGTATGGAATGTACTTCCTTCCCTGCCAGCGAAGCATAAAGAAGCACAAAGTTATGATTATTAATCAACAATACATAAGATCACTCCCTACCCCAAAATTTGTGGAGGTAAACCGATGAGACGCAGATGTGGCTGAGTTTGCAGTCGTGTGAGAAAAGAAAGCATTGATGTTTGCAAGCAAGCTGCTAATGATAGCAGGGACACCAGGACACATGTAGTATGATGTTAGACAGGAAAGATGTCTAAAACAAAATAAACAGAACAGATTCAAACTGTTACTTAACACTTCAACTCACAAAGTTAATATTGTCAATGAAGAAAACACAAAAAAAGTGCAAAAAATAAGCAAATGGTACATGTACATTATGATCCATAAATTTCTCCTAACTTCTATAAACTTTGAGTTTGATTTTCTTCATACAATAAAAATCTTAATGTAACGCATTGTATTGGTTAGGCCTCGGTTGTTCAAAAGGTGGGTAACGCTATCCACCGGATAAATCACTATCCAGCAGATAAACACTAGCAAAACCAACTGAGTTATCCAGTGTATAGCACTATCCACCCTTCGAACAACTGGGGCAGGTATATAATTTATTGATACTAAAATAATGCAGACATTAAATAAGTATTTTACATTTTTTGCATGCATGCCAGGAGTTTGACCACTTACCAGGATACTGATAATTTTGTTCAGACAGGTAGTTACCACCAACATTTTAATATAATTTTTGGCAATGATAACTAAGAATATGTTACAACTACAGTGTAAATAAACTCACGTCATTGCTTGGTAAATGCTCTCAATTCCATATCGCATGGCAAACTCATTTACAATCTCAAGAGATGGTTCTGAGAAAAATACTTTCCAGGGATCTTCTCTCTGTATAAAATCAAATATTTAGGAATGAAGCAACAGATAGTGGTACATGAAATTACACAAATATATGGCACTAAATTGTTTTTATGCAGAATCCAACATAGATTTTTCAACTTCCTAGATTCTTGCAAAAGAAGAGGTCACGAAGATGAGAGGACTCTATTTGAAATATATTTTTGGGCCCCAACATTGCTGCCAAATATTGGGTATGAGATCTCCTTTGTTACTTCAGTGGTTCAGTGTTAAAGAAGGTGCTTATTTCAGAGTGTGACCAAAATCATGAACAAAGAAAGAGCAAGCATTGCCTATAACTTTCTCACAATATGATTGGTTTATTTCCCAAATGTTAATGAGCATTCCTGATTGGCTATTACATTGCATGACAAATTGATGCGAGCATGACAAGAGCAGCGTTGTCTAGACTCTTATCAACAATGGTAAATTAGACATTACAAGCAATTGTGGTAAAATAGTTAATATAAAGGAGAGTGGTTATTATTTTCTTTACATAAAAGGAAAGGAAAGGAAAGTAACGTTATTTAAGTGTCTAATCTTCTAGCGCTGTAGAGCACTAATCGGGGACACGGTAAATTGAAATTAACAAGTTAACGCAAATCAAATCAAATTTTGGTTTTTGAGGAGAGGGAAAAACTGGAGTACCCGGAGAAAAACCTCTCAGTGCAGAGTAGAGAATCAACAAACTCAACCCACATATGACACCGAGTCTGGAAATCGAACTCGGGCCACATTGGTGGGAGGCGAGTACTCTCACCACTGCGCCATCCCTGCACCCCTTGTTTTGGACTCGACTCTATACAAGACATATCCCTATCCTCAATGATAACTAATTAAAAGTTTTGACAAATTCATGAATTTGCCCCCCCTCCCCCTCCCCCTGCCCCCCTGGTAGTTACAATCTGAGAACAAAAGTTTGTAATTTGTCAAACTATGCAGTGCCAAGCAGAGCTTCCTTCATGGGGACATAGTTTTTAAATGAGTGATTAACCCATTGACTCCCGGGGGTTCCCCATTGACAAGTAAACTACTCTGACATTAGACAGAGTAAAATACTGGCCAGCCGGTTTAGGCTGGTTTGGGTGTTAAAGGGTTAGACTCAAGCAGAAAGAGAGAGTCAATATCTATCTGGCAGGGTGAACAGTTTTAATCATAGCTCCCGGATGACAGAACTTCACGGTTAATATGTCCTACTTACTGAATTTGATGTAGGAAGGGGGACCTGGCCATTGTTCTTTTCGCACAAGGAATGGAAGATATTCTAAAACGTTTTGAAATGACAAAGATAAGTAATGGTATAAAGACAAAAGGACTGCAGCAAGACCCCTCAACCACTTGTATGATCTCAGATGACAAACATGAAGAAAAAAAAATTGAAAAAAATAATAACAGCTGCGGTAACAATGGGGACCTTGAGATCAGAGGGCGAGGATGACTACAAGTCCAAGCTTCTGAACTGAGCATGCAAAAAAGGTTTGGAAGCCGACATTTTTCAAAATGTGCATCCTCAGAATTTGTAGTCCCCCCTCGTTTTCTGACCTAAAGGTCACTAATGTCTCATTTAGGTAACCAGTGTTGTCATTTTGAACTAAGAAGGGTTCTCAGTTATTAAGCCTGTAACCTATAACACCTGTCACAGGTGTCACTTGTAATTGTTATGCCTTTAAAATTGTCCCAATCAAGTAGATCAGTTTGTCCATCAGTTGCAGTATGAAAAAAGCACAGCAATGGCTGTTAAAAATTATTCTAATGAGAACCCTGCTAAGAAAGACATACATCCTACTTGTCAAAAGGTGAGTCTTCTTTGTACCAAAATTACAAAGAAAACCTCATAATTTAGGTGGAATAAAGCAAAATGCTTATTGCCTATTAAATACTGGACACAGCTAGAACATAAGTCAGTCATTACTACATGTACATCTATGAAAATTTGGTTTTATCAAATAAGTTGATGAAGGTAAATTAACCATCTTAAGAAAGATTTGTGAGCTGAAATTTCAATGGTCAGCAATTCATCAGCCACACACCAGTGGCTCAGTTGGTTGAGCAACAGGCTGCTATGCGAGAGGCCATGAGCTCAACTCCGGCCAAACCAACCCTCAGGGTCTCAAAATAACTGTTGAGGGGAAAGTGCTGCCCTTTTAATGACATCTGCAAATGATTACACTCCTCAGTCTTCTTGGAAAAGGCTGATAAACCACAGGATCCATCTCACAACTCTTTAATGTTCACAACCCTGTGGGACGTAAAAGAACCCACACACAAGGGCATGGAGTTCCTGCTGTTGTGGTCTGTTCTCTGTGGTACCGGTATATCATGGTTGGGAGGGTAAATGCTCAGAAATATTAGCTACATGTATCAAGCTACTCTAAAATCTGAGGGTAAATAAAGATACAAAAACATGTATGATGATTATGATGATCAGGATGAATAATTATTGTAAAACATCTTGACTGTGTGGTGATAGTTTCTTGAACTAATAAAATTAATAGATTCGATGTCGCCGTGCATCTGTTCAGTAATAGCTCACAGATGATATCAAAATATGGTAAGAACCAAGAAGTGACAGAGATGGTGATACCACATTTGACAACATCTGCGATCTATTCCTGAACAGATACACGGCAACATGGAATCTATTTGTTTTAAATAATAAACAATTAAAATACCCAGAAAAAAGTATTTTCGTTTAAAATCGTTCCAACATTTTTGTAACTGATTGTTGTACTTAACAAAGAATTGTGATGATATCAGTTATGCGTCAGTCCTCTAATTTACCATAGGTGAGAGCCAAACAAAATGGGTGCATTATTGAGCTCAATATATTATAAGTAATGCATGAGCTCAGAATGATACTATAATGCAAATAGTTTAAAACACTGTCAGTACATTTATCCTACATTAATTTGTCCCAGTTCACAGCTCACCTCATGAAGGCAAGTATATTGTTGATGATAAGGCACAACCCTTTCTTCTCCTTTGATCTCGATACTTATTCTCAATCGAATTGCTCCAGACACAGCTGATCTGTCAGTTCTTTTCTCTGTATTTCAAAACAAATGTGAATCAGACAGACAGATAGACAGACAACTAGGTCTAGGTTCACCAGTTTCAGCACTGGGACCCTACAATAATATTTGACTACTATTTTTCTTCAAGTGTATCAAGTTTAGTTTATCAAATTTATTCAAGTTCAAGTCAACCACTCCTGCTGAAGAATGTCTCCCAGATATGTGGGAAGTTACACATCATGTGAGATAGGGCCTTATAACAAGTCTATGCTACTTATCCCAGTCAGTGGACTAATAACTAAAAAGTGTTACCATTTGCAGAGAGAGCTAGGACCTTCTTCGCAGTTATTTTAAGAGTCCCAAGAAGGGTTCAAACCGTGGTCTGCTGCACAAAAGCCCAAAGCACTCTTGATTGAGCCAAAAGCAGCACAAAGCTACCTTTGCTCTCTCTTGTTTGATCAGATTGCCATTGCCGACGCAGCACCACAGTTTCTTTAGAAACTACCCCCTTCATTCATTAATTTATTGTCAAATAGGGTCCATTCTTACAGTTATATTTGCATTTATGTCCCTAGATTTTAACGATCACCCTGTGACAGTGAGCCATTGTAATGGCTGCATCCATAGTAGACCAGGGATTAATATATTATATTTAAATTGCCTTTGCCTAAATTTTAATTTTGCTGTTTTCTGATACAAAGGCCCTTGACTGAAGGCACTTTGAAGTCATGCAGTTATATCACCCAACAGTACATTGGTAATACAGACACTCCTTTTCAAACATGTAAACAAGGTTTCCAGAAGGGTTTCCAAAGTATAGCAGAGTTGGTACAGTGTAGAGAGCACTTGCCTTTCACCAGTCTGGCCCAGATCATCTCCTGGACTCAATGTCATATATTGGTTGAATTTGGGGGTTCTCTATCTCTATTCTGCTATGAAGAGCTCTTTCCCAAGGTACTCCAGTTTTCTTAGTCACCTATGCAGCCATTCTTTGTGTGGTCACGCAATTGAATAAATGCTCCTCCCCAGGTGTGCAGGGGTGCAGGGATGCAGGGATGGCTAAGTGGTGAGAGCACTCACCTCCCACCAATGTGGCCCAGGTTTGATTCCTCGACTCGGCGTCATATGTGGGTTGAGTTTGTTGGTTCTCTACTCTGCACCGAGAGGTTTTCTCCGGGTACTCCGGTTTCCCCTGTCCTCAAAAACCAATATTTGACTTGTTGTGGTAATTGTTAATTTCAATTTACAGTGTCCCCAATTAGTGCTCCAGCGCTAAATCTACTAGACACTTTTGAATAAAGTTCCTTTCCCACACAAACAACAGCATTGTTTGTTTGAGTGACGACACAAAGAATGGCTGCGTACAAGACTACAGTTTTCTCCCCTCACCAAAAAATGTTAGTATCCCTGACACAGTGAGTTGTCACTCGCATTCACGGTTGGGAGCAAATTTATCAGGATTAATAAAAAAATAGTATTCATTACCACTTCCTTTACTATAAAAACCATAGACATTTTACAACTTACCAAGATTGTACCATACATCCATCTCTCCACTTAGCGTCCGTACTTCAATAATTGTTTGCCCAAGGAAGTCATCGCGCTCTCTTATTAGTCTGGATCTTACCATGGCTTTGATATCATCATCTTCATCCCTGCAAGTGAAAACAAAAATGCTTATAAAAAATAACTTGGGGATATCAAAGCAGTTAAGTGAGACACAAAAACGTTGTGAGATAAGCTGTTGTATGGTGAGGTCTTAATTTAAAACAGGTTTTCAGATACTTACCATACACGCACTTTCACTCTGTCAGTTGAATTGTGACAATCGCTGTACAAAGAGAAGTACATGTAAGGCATGACAATATTTAAAGGTTTGTTGAACTTAAAGGATCACGTAGACATTGATTATTGTTTGAAACTCACAATCCAAATGTTTCATTCCACTCTGGATTCAGCTCGTGTGGAATAGTCTTTGTTCTTTTCTTTGTTCTGCCAATCTGTACAGTAACATAAGGGTCACTTGTACCTATGGATAATAAAATTATTGAGTTTATGAATTAATTTTCCAATAGCATAAACAAAAATAAGTGAAAATGTTTTTGTAACTTACTAGTGAATGGCCAGAAAACAAATGAGAAGATTTTAGTTTTGGTTGAAAAAATGGTATAGTTTTTCACTTGTTTTTGGATTTTATGGGATCTGGACGATTTGGAAAACACTGAACAGGCCCAAATTGGCCTAAACAAGTATTAAAATTATCTGGATTTTGCACAATACAAATTAAATTGTAAACAACAAATTTGCTATAGTTTAGAAAACTAAACATTACATATGTTCCATATCCCTCAATCTAATTACCTGTTTTATCTTTAGCAATAAGTCCTTGTGCACTCACAACTACAAAAAGAAATGGGAAAAGGAAAGATATTGAATTTAGTTTGAATTGACCAAATGTACTGTCTAAAATATACAATGTAATAATATTAACACCCATAAGTAATACATGGTGTATTTATAGGACAAATTAGTGAGGCATTTACTCATAACATCTGTGAACAGCTTTAAAGTTGAAGATTCCAGCATTGAGAAAACAAAGAAAATAACAAATAAAATCAAATAAGAACAATCTTCTGACAATTCAAAACGACTATTTGGTGAAGAATTACCTGTGATAAGAATTTTTGCAGACCATTTTGATGTTCCTTCCAAGATCAAGTTTTTCACAGCTTTCATGTGCCCCGCATGTGTTTTTGGCTCCATGTGAAACACACCACTATGGATATTCAATGAAAAATATACATGGTCAGTAAAATTAATCATAACTTACAAGAAATAAAAATAATAACCAAACAGGTCAAATGAAAAGCCACAGTGTCATCCATCACATTAAATATGATTTATCTAAATAAAGAAATTCAGTAAACACGCATAAAAAAAATTTGGTTTTATCAACGGAGTTGATAATGTAAATTGGCCACCGTACAGAGATTCTAAAAGCTGACGTTTCGAGCGTTAGCCCTTCGTCAGAGCGAATCGAGGGATTATGGGTTACGTGTAGTTTTTATAGTAGAGTAGGAGCTACGCTATTGGTGGTAACATGGCAACGTGAAAAATAGGAATATATTAGTTAAATGAAAAGCGTTCGTTAATACCGTGGGGATTAAGGGTGCCGATTTGAAAGATGAATTTTTGTTCCAGATTCTTGCGGCTTTCCGTCGTACCTAGATGTAGGGAAAGGCCGCAGATAGCCATGTGTTTTTTGGAGTGGTTAGGCAGATTGAAATGGCGAGCGACTGACAAGGATGCATCTAAGCCAGTCGCTCGCCATTTCAATCTGCCTAACCACTCCAAAAAACACATGGCTATCTGCGGCCTTTCCCTACATCTAGGTACGACGGAAAGCCGCAAGAATCTCGAACAAAAATTCATCTTTCAAATCGGCACCCTTAATCCCCACGGTATTAACGAACGCTTTTCATTTAACTAATATATTCCTATTTTTCACGTTGCCATGTTACCACCAATAGCGTAGCTCCTACTCTACTATAAAAACTACACGTAACCCATAATCCCTCGATTCGCTCTGACGAAGGGCTAACGCTCGAAACGTCAGCTTTTAGAATCTCTGTACGGTGGCCAATTTACATTATCAACTCCGTTGATAAAACCAAATTTTTGTATACTACTTCCCCACCGACGCAGCACCACAGTTTCTTTAGAAACTACCCCTTCACGCATAAAAAAAGTTCATGTGCGCCAATGACACGCAATTCTTTTAGGCAAAAGGACCTTTTCAAGGAAGGAAACATGTATAATAACATCTTGAATCACTCAATTTCACCAATAATTTTCTCATAACTTATGTTTTTACTTGCTTGCCAGACAAATGTTGTAGATTTTCGTAGGCGAACACTGAATTTTGCTTTTGTGAAGTCAAAAACATTCATGGTGTCGGGCCATGTTTCACCTTCCTTTTCAAGTGAGATTAACCTTTCTATCATCCAAAAATGGCAGAGCTTGTCACACGAGCAATTTTTTAAGTTTATTTAGAAAACATTTCGATATATTTAAAATTCAGTCCTAAACAAAAGGTATCATCTCAAGGCTTGGGGGAATAAACTCATACAAATCCTTATATTTATTCCCCAGAGCCTGCAGATGATGCCTTTTGTTTAGGACTGAATTTTAATATAATATCAAAATTATTGGTCTAGTCCTACCTTATTTGCTCAAATATTTCAGGTCTTTCTTGTTCTCTGATCTCCATTCTGCTCTTCATGGCAACAATGATTGAGTGTGTTTTATCGTCTGTACCATGTTTGGCTGATTTCTTGGCAGCTCCTGGGAAGACAAAATAATGATGGGTTGACATTTGCTAAGAAACAGAGACATTATGATCAGAGGCCATCGCTAGATTCATCAATGTAAGCTTCCAACATAAATTTACCCAATAACACAATGAGAAATCAGAAGTCCTAACAAATTAAAACTTACGTTGCAAACAATCAGCATTCAACAAATCCTTACACCTCTCATGACACTTGACTCCACATTCTGAAAATATAGCAAAAGTACAGGAGAGAACTCATACATGGTGCAGCCTTTCTATAGCGTGCAACTTGTGATTCCATATTACAATAAAGAGAGCTTGCTGGATGAAGACAACGCCGTGGCTCTCAAAGAAAGCACAGCGAGGATGCTAAGATCTAGGAATCCAAAAATCCAGTCAATGGATGGTAATGAAAATTAAGCCTATAAATAACCCACAGGACTAGTGTACCGCCTTAAGTAAGCTTTTAACTACATGTACTTGTAGAGCTGTAAGATCCTACCTCTGCATTTAAGACCTTGTCGGGCTAAACCCCAAAGAAGACCTTCACACTCGTAACAGTAAGCAGGCACTTGAGTAGACCAGATCTCAAATTTATGAGGAGTGGTATCTAAAAAACATATTACATTACTTAAACAAAGATTAACATTTAGTAACAGTAAAGCTGAAAGCATAATATTTTCATACAATACTCGAAAGCACAAACAGAACCGTAATTACCTGAGATGGGATAAATGAGAGCTTGCAATGTCTTCTTGTAAACATGAAGTTTCTGGAAGAGAGAAAAATTGAATTAATGACAAAAATAAAAATAACTACTTCTCTACAGGACAGAATTTTCCATTTGTCATCAACAGCAAATGGTAGGCTTCTGCTCCACTTATTTAAGTGTTTTTCTTTTTTTAAGTACATGTCCATGTACTTACATGTACTCCTTAACTTAACAATAATGAGCTAAAATTCTGTATGTTCTGTTGAGCTTGAGCAAAGAACAACAGATTAAAGCCCAGTGCTTATCATTTTCTATAAAGGCAGAGCATAAAAGTCACCTAAATGTGCATTATAGCCCATTCAACATACCAGCTCCTCGTCATTCAAATGTGCTCTTTGTGACATCATTAAATGGGGTTTCCTGATTTGTTTTCCAAATGAATGTGGTTGCTGTATATTCTGAAAACAAAATTTAAACATTGCTCATATCCCACATTAAATTTCTAGAATAAAAACAAGATTGGTTTGAGAAATTTTAAGTTAGCATTAAAGGTTAGGGAACTTACTATACATGTAGGTGGTGAAACACACTGATGATTATTTTATGGAAAGTAAAAACTTACAAAAGGAATTGAAGATCTTCTCCTTCTCATTAAGGAAGTGTGTTCATCGTTCAAGTCAAGAAGTTTTTTGGTTTTTTCATTCCTAAAATAAAATAAAATTATAAATAGTTGTGATAGATGCAGCTGCAGTACAGTACCTTCATGGCAACAACAACAACAACAACTTTATTACAACATGAAACAATATTATTTCACTTTAAAAAGTGCATCCAAAATAACACAAAAATGCCAATGTACACAGCATCAGATATGCTATGGTCATTAGCCATCCATTTGCTCTGTGTAGTCAACAGCTTGAAAGCCACCAGTCATAAACAATCAACTGCACATTTATTATAAAACATTCAAAATGTAATCCCTTATACATATCCTTCACTAGTGCTCAAGCCAACCAAATAAGGTCATTCATCCAAACAATTTTTATTCCTGTACAAATGGCATATCGATCACATTCACTGCATAATATTAACGTTGCTGTCAACTTTTCATCTTAAAAAGAATGCAATAAAACAATCTAAAATACCTAAAACCTAAAATACTTCCATCATTGTACTCATCTTGTGCCAAAAAAAGCCCTGCATCTCAGACAGTGCTACATAACATGCAACATAGCCTTTGATCTCATCAAATAAAACCCTTGCATGAAAATAATATTACTTCAAACAATCTCAATCTTGCAATATTAGTTTATTTATAATCTATTGATGGCTCTGGTAAGTTGCGACTAGTGAGTTTATCTCGTCACTAACCATGAAGATTTGCGAAGTGTTCCAGCTGATAGTCTAAACCCTCCCTTCCGTTTCAGAGGCCCATTTCTCTCTATGTCACCATTATCGCTATCATCAAGAAGATGGTTGGATGCTTCAAGCTGATGTACCTTAGGAATGTCAACTTCTGTGTGTTCTGTGACCCTAATATGATCATCAAGAATCACAGCACTATCTACAACCTGTAAAAAAATTATGACAAACAAAGTTAAATTATGGGCACAACAAAAGCTGAAGTCAAAATAATCAAAAAGGTCACTGACTACATGGTGTCTGACACTTGCAGACTGCAGACTGCAAACTGCAGACCGCACCCTAACCCTAAAATCACAATTATTGAAAGCTAACTTACATACTGTTTATCAGCGCTATTTGTAGGCAGTCTGCAAATGTCAGACACCGCTGACCACAGGACAGGTCACTAGGCATAAAAGTACCTTATAATGTTAGAGCTACAGTTCTCCAATAATTAACAAGTACATGTACACTGATTGGTCAATTGCTAAGGCATTTTTCTACCATAATGCCAACAGGCCAATTGCCAATAATGCAAATTAAGGTAATTCCAACCTCAGATTGTCACTTCTTTGTATTCAGTGATGTTTTTTGGCTTTTGATTCTTGATAAAGTCAAAGGAATTTACCTTTCCTTGGGAACTGTAATCATATGTGCCACAAACAAATAAATTCTTTGAAAGTATGTGTATTAGTTCACCTGACTTGTGCAATGAATGAATTGATGTGCTTACATTACGAGATATAAAGTGATTACTTGAATAAACTACAAAGCCACATATACATGTAATAAGCAACGTATTACTCTTGGGCATTCAGTGTTCACAGGGAAACCTTAAACGTTAACCTAGTTGCATAGATCGCACTTTCACTTGGTCAATACCACAAAGCCTCAGTTTGAGATATTTCTGTGAAGATCTCACTCTCAGTCAATAAATGGTTACTGTTACATTTTTTAGCCTAAGGTTTAGGATTCAGAAAGAGCTACAGAGTTGTTTCAATATTGGTAAAACAGTGAGCTTAGATGTGACATTGACCTGTGATTTGCAACCTGTAAAATAGTGACGTCGACCACATGTACAATATTATTACCCAATCCTCTTGAGACCATTCAGGACTTACGTGTAGATTACTTACAGAACAATGCAGTTTGGGAGACTTTGGGATCATACTTATGCAGCTTACTAATCAATACTTATTATTAATAATTATTAAGGAAGTGAAAGATATCCCTGTCCAGTAAAATGACAGGCCACATACCAGGTCTATGATATATATAATTTTATACAATATAGCACATATTCTAGAATACTCAAAAGTCTCACCACTTTCTCCTCATCTTTTTAAGGTTGTAAGTATTGGTCCACAGAATTCGAACTTACTTTCCAGATGATGCTCAACCATCTGAGTGTAACAGTCCACAGTATAAAACACCAAGGTTTAATTTTGAGTGCTTTGCACATCAGATATTAAAAAGGGATGGAAGAGATCTCAACAATACAGACCACTTAAACACACGAGCATCTACTGCTTCTTCAACCACCTCCACAGCTGTCAGAGTATATATTATGTAAATATAATCTTTAATATTCATATTTTAAAAGAATCCTTCCACGTATGGTCTCTGGGCTAATTCTAAACTTTTGTTGGCACCTCTGTCCATGACAGGGCTTTCACTGCTGCTGAACCATGACTTTGGAACAAATTGCTGAGTGAAATACGGGAGGAGGACAATTTTGAACGTTTTAAGTCTAAATTAAAGACATTTTTATTTAGAGCAGCTTACCCTATGAAAAGCTTGTGATACATGTATACATGTATATTTTTTAGTCTTTTTATTATATCCAGAATTGTAAATAACTATTTTTTAACTTTTTGAACTTGTTTTTTAATCTTTTTACTTTTTTTTCTTTGTAAGGCACATTTGATCATATTCACATGTTAATTTGCACCCAAGAAATATTTATTATTATCATCATCATCATCATCATCATCATCATCATCATCAGAGGACAATAATAATATGTTAGATACTGTGTTATCCCAAGGAATAGATAAAGCAATGAATGATTCTTTTCAGACCCTGCTGCCTGGAGTTTTGGTGGCCTTGCAAGGCCAAAGCAACTTAGCATGTTCAGCAGTTACATCATCTGGTAGCACATTTGTTTTGCACTCTGCGAGCATGGCTCCATCTTCATTGGTGTCATAGGCTTCCTCTCTTTCTGTGCTTGGTGACCATCTATTTTCAGCAGGTATTGTAGTCCCTTCTTTTGATTCAACTTTTTCTACATTGGCTAACGTGGTTTGCAGTTTCCTGCCTTTATGGCTATCACATTTTGGGAACTCTAAAGTAAATTAAGGCATGGGTCCCAACCTGGCCCCAAATTATTGCACAAAAACGTGAGGGGGTGGTCTAACTTCTGAAGGTTTAGTACACGTAATAACAACTTAAGACTTTCACAGACTAATAACGTCACAAAAGGTTTTATATTGATGTCCATGACGTATGCAAATGAGGTCAAGTGACTTGTTATGGCCACAAAACTCAAAATAAAAAACGGCAACAGTTTATGCTAAATTTATTTCACCTCGCTACTATTAGATTAGTCAAAATGGTAAAAGAAAACGAACTGTGCTTGGCCTTTGTTAAATATGTCTTTAGTTTTGCAAATATACGGCATTTTGTACTAGTGCCAGTCCCCTATGGAAAGTGATTTCTTTTTTCGGACATTTACTTAAAATTATCTTGAGATGTCCAACCACAGAAATGATGTACCCAATAGTGTTAACATCATAAAGGTAAACCCAGCAACCAGAAAATGATAAATAGTGTTGCAGTTTAACTGAGATTTCTGTGCTAAAATAGCTTTGACATGTCACGTGATAATATATCACCCTATATAGCAGTTAAGGTTTCACATCTTATTGCTGCTAACGGTGTCCCAAAGTTATTTCGTGTAATTCAATAGTTAGATCACCCCCTCACTTATAAATCTGGGCCCAGGCCTTAATTCACCTGAGCTTGCCAATTACACACTGTACATGTGATTCTAGTGCTTCCTTGTTACCTTCTTCATTCATTGTTGGTCCAGGATATTCTTGTTTACCTTCCAAGCTGGCCACAATAATCACTTCTGGTCTTTTTGTGGATCTCATGGATCTCCTGCTCAACAACTTAAAGGCAGATGGAAATGAAACACAGATTTTCCTGGATGCCAGATTGGCCATCACTCCCTTGAGAAAGTGTTCATTGAAAATTACCAACATTCTTTCCTTCGTGGAGGCCTTTTCCATTTATTCCCATGTCCTGTGTAGCTCTCACCCTTCTGGGTTGCATGGCTTGTTGCAGTACAAGTTGCTGATAATTCAAACTGCCAATAAGTTTCCGGCTCATGCATGGGAAGCTATGATGTGGCCTTCAAAAAGGATGCTGCAGCATCAGAGTTGAGGGACTGGTCCCGGATGAATGCTGACTTGACTAATTTCACACTTGTGTCCATACTTCCCCCTCCACCCTCTACAAGCAGAATTCTAGGGTGAAGGTTGCCGATAATCCCAAATCTTCACAAGTCTGCAATTCACAGAATGCTGGTGAGTGTAGGTGGCCCTTGGTCGATGTCATTTTTGCCAATTCTGCCAGTTTTGCAGTGGTGAGCACGGTGATCGCCTCTGTCCATTTCAGTAAAAAAAAAAAACATGCTTGCAGTCTCATCGATCCAGGTCCCCTACCCCTTCATGGACCAAGCATCAACACAGGCAGTAATCTGGGGAAGGCTCCAGTTCAGGTTCGAAGTACATAATGTAAATAATATTACATGTTTCAGTTATTTTCATCCCCCCCATTCTAGTTCAAGTTCCAGTTCAGAAGTTCTTTTCAAAGGGATAATGACATCTTGGCCTCCTTCTTTTAGTGGTGGCTTGGTTACAGTTGTCAGTTCTGTTTACATTAAAGATTTTCCACAGTCACTTGGTGAAGTATATCTCACCGCAGAAGACCTGCAGGTGAACTTCCAGTACAACCCTTCTTGTATTTGTGTGCGCATAAAGTGTTTGACGACTGATCCATTCAGCCAAGGGTGCTTTATTTATTTGGCCCATGTGTCCAATCTCAGTCCTTTGCTCATTCCTTACTCTTCGAGGTTCCAGTTACTTTTTCAACACCAGGACTCGCCAGTCCTTGTCATCTTTTGCTCAATTCAGGCTGCCAGCTGCTGGTATCCCAGGTACCTTCTCAGGACACAGCTTCAATATTGGGGCAGCAACTTCAGCAGCTCAAGCAAGCGCCCCTGGCCAATTAATCAAGATGCTTGGGCAGTGGCCCTGTGACACCTATCAAAATCACACCTGTGGTATCCCTTGCTAGTGTGTCTGGTCATTTAGCTTTATAACTACATGTATGTTTGCTGCTTGGTGGAGCTTAGTCCGGAGGTTCTTTGGCTTGGCATGGGGGCTCATGCATATGTCTGGGTTGCGGGGATTGCTGGCCATGGGAGCATTACTCAGTCAAGGGAATGGCTGGCTGGCCTCCAGTGGAAGCCCCTGGATATATCCCAGGTATCCAAACTCTGTTTAGCCAATGATGCAGTTGTTTATGTCTCAAATACAGTCACTTAAAGGGAACCTCTACTCTTTTAACAAATGTCACCTAAAATGTTCCATTATTGTACTTGAGAGAAGATCTGTTACAAAAAAGACGCATTACCTTTTGGAATTTTTTTATCGTCTTCCAAAGACGATAAAACGTTTTCTGGTGCCGCCATCTTAAACGTCGCACAATTGACAGGAACTTTGAGTCAAAAACTGTTTCGTTGTAGAAAGCAAGCGAAAACCAGAAAAGATACTACAGCACAAGTTTCCATGTTTTGCCAAAAGATTATAGATGTGCCTCGCCTCAAGCTATCTGAAGGACGATTCTTCCAAAAAATTCCACCTCCCCAAGCATAACAGGGCATCAATCACAAAGGCCGCAAGGTGAGTGCCCAAATTTGCAAGCAAAGAATAATATGCTTTCTTCTTCTTCTTCACCTTGATTTTTTGTTCTTTCTTCGCTTGATGAGTATTCTGGTTCCAACTGATCCCTGAAGGAAGAAACTGTATCTTCTCCATTCAACTGAATCCCATCACGAAACTACATTGTATACTCAACATAAATAAGGCAAGGAGACCAAGCAACCATGAAACGTCATCAGTACTTGTATTGCACGACATTCAAGATGGCGGCACTGGGAAGCATTGAGGCCGATCTTTGGAAGATGATAAAAAAATTATTTCACTAGGTAATGCATTTTTTTGTTACAGATCTTCTAATGAGTACACATGTAACATTTTAGGGAACATTAATAATTTTGTTAAAACAGTGGAGGTTCCCTTTAAATTCCTTGAAATCGCCCCTGAGTTAGCGTTGATAAAAAATAGATTTCTTCAATATCACTTAATTTCCATCACTGGGCCAGTTAGTTCCTTTGATGACATCACTAGCTTTACATTTTCAACAAAAACCTGCAAATTACTGGTAAAGTAGTTTTGTGAATTCCTCAGTAGAGTAGACTTATGTTTTCCTAGCTCAGATATGGGTTAAAACTACCCCCTAATATGAATTTGAGTATGATCTCTCCCAAACAACACCATTCATTTGTATCATTGGCAAAAAGGGCTAGGAAACACTGCTCTGACACTTCTGGGATTTCTGAACCAACATATTACATTTACATTATTGGGAGGGGGAAAGGGGACCTATACAAAACTACTGTTTGTTCAATGAAGACTGGTGTCTATCTTAAAAATAAAAGTTATTTGAGAGGCACACTTAAAGCAGAGTCTGAGAGTTACCTCCATCTGTTCCTCAAAAGCAACACTGTACGATTCCTGGATTTCTCCTTCGTCTTGTTGACTCTCAGGCAAAATAGAATTTTCATTTTCCAGTTCATTTTCATACAGTTCCTCACAAATGTCATCTGCAGTTTGCCCAATGCTCCCATCAAAATGTGCCGTGTAATTTATTCTAACCCTGTCAGCTTCACTGTCGCTTATCTGCCCGTCACCTCCGTCTTCAGAATCTGGGTCATTTAACTCTTGATCCGAGTCCAAGAAGGGATTGTAAAGAGCAGCATCACTGGTGTAGGCACTGTCTATTTCTTCACTTACTAATAAATCAGGGCATAACAAATAAACGTCTAATTATCACATCATATTCAAATCTGACTTGAAATTAAAGATATATGTATTTCTGATGACTTCTAAAATTCAAGGACTTTTCAATACTGTGCAACTCAAAGATTTAAGCATCTAATCCATATACAAAACATGTGCACCAATTTTGAATATATTATGTGAAAGTAATGAGGGAAACCTAAAAATGTGACCTACATGTACAGTGTACCTATTTGCAACAGAAGGGTAACATTTTGAGGTTTCTTTGAGGAGTAAGGTTACAGGACCTTACAGTACAGCTGTAACTGATCACTTATGCAATCTTGAATTTATGTAAATATTTGGGGGTATTTTCATCATGAATTTCAAATAAAAACTAAATAAAATATTTTTTACCAGTTCTGGGATCCTTTCCTTTCTGTACTTTCTTCGATTGTTCTTTCAAAACTTCCATTTCTTGATTCATTATGGTGTAAAACGCATCAAGCTTGTTCTGGAGGGCTAATGACTCTTCCTCTGTAAGCCCTACAAAAAGGAAAATCATGATGAGAAATTAGGAGTCCCCAAAAAGAATTAGAGGTAAAAAGGGGGGTGTTTGAATATAAACACTCTCAAGGGGGGTACGGTACCTTAAATAATGAAAACAGAAATTGTCATTAGCCAATGTAAACACAATTTAACAAAATGTTCCAGAGTGTAAAATGGAGTACAAAAATGCCTACATGACTCCCTTGTACATGGTCTGGTTTCCTTTTTCTTTGTCACAATTTTGCTCTCCCTATTATTTAAATGGACGCCTCTTTTAGGCGCTTCCTGTAAGATTTCATTTAGCAATGGTTTTTGTTCTATGAGACTTTAGATTTGGACCTTCATATTACTGTCTTATATATGCAGTTTCTCTGCAGCAGGCCAGCCACCCCCCCCCCCCCCCACCCTCTCCCCCCAAAAGAACATGTTTTTGTGAATGCTCCCTAATAATTATTAATAGTCAGTCAGCAGGCTAAAAGGAAGCTCTGGATTAAAAAATATACAGTTCCCAATGATTGGTGTGTGGCAGACAATGAGAAAGAGTAAGGGACGATCAACAAATAAAAAGAACTTGGACAAAGGTCAACCCTGTTATTGTGGGTGCCCTGAGAGCAGTATCAACTGGACTAGCAGAGACCTCCTGGAAAGGTTCACTTTAGGGTCTCTTCTTAGAACAGCAGGTACATAGCTGGACGAGTATCTTAAAGACACAAGAAGTTTTACTTCAAACAATATTATTGGTTTGAGAAATGAATGTATATAATTTTAGTTATAGATACACTTCTTACAAAGCAATCATTAGGCAACTACTGCTTTTTTTCAAAATTACTGTATAACACCATGTATTCCTTCTTTCTGGCAGTTATCTGATGATTGCTTTGTAAGAAGCATGAAACTCAGAGTAGCAAATAAATGTTTTTGACATAGTTCAAGTCTGCGTATCTATTCAAAGCTCTGGTAAAACCATTGAGCACTTTTTAGCTGATGATCAATTTAAGCATTAATTTTATCACACCATTTTAATTTAGTTATATATGTATTTCGCCTTTATACTTATACTTATTTATTTATTTATTTGTATTTTATAATTAAACTGTTTGATGATCATGATAATGATGATGATGATGATGATGATGATTATGATGATGATAATTTACCACTGGTTAACATCCAAGTTTCTTTACCTGATGGCAGCTCAAACCGGCTATCGACCAGTAACAGATGTCCTGCTGACACAAGGCCTTTGGACGTTTCGTGGCTGAGCTGTACCCATGCGCCACCACCATCTGCATTTGAATGATGAATTTGCATCAAAGGTATAAATGCACTTCCCAGCAAATTGTCCTTGAAGAACCCTTTCTCCCATAGTTGAAAACATACTGCTTGGTCCAGACGGTTCGTCTCACTGTTTAGTTATCAAGCAGATAAAAGAAAAAAAAGACATCAGTGCTTCATTACTGCATAATGCCATTTTTAACAGTATACTCTGTGAATGTGTCTAAAGGGAGAGATGGCTTAAGGACAGTGCCTACTATTGTTATTGCGCATACGTTCTGCACATCTCCAGATACTCGCATTTCCTATCGGTGATGCTTACTAATACAGGGATATTTTTGCGCGGTTTAAAACTATCCGGAGAAAGTAGTTCTTAGTAAGTACTCTTGGTATCCAAAAAGAAAATTGGGGGTAACCCCCGGGGGGGTACTCGATGTATCCCTGGTTGGGGAGATGCGGCGTGGCCCCTCATACCCTGACCCTGTTTAAGACAAATATCGCTGATTTTCCTACCCATTTTATGACAGAATTCCGCTTTTTGATACCCTGTTTAAGACATTTAACCCAGTTTAAGACAAAAATTGAGAAATCGATACCCTGATTAAGACAAAAAATGATAAATTCGATACCCTGTTCAAGACAAAAATCCTGAAAAACATACCCTGGCTGGCCACACGTCCCCATTAAGCCCTTATAAGGGAGTACCCCCCCCCCCCCTGGGGGGGTAACCATGCATTTTTGAGAGATAATGAAGCTTCAATTTGAGAAAGAACGGCATACATTGCTTTGTATTTTAAAGCTTTTTACAAATATTATTCATGAATTATCTTTGAAAAATGCGTGGTTACCCCCAATTTTCTTATTGGATTTCAATAATACTTGTTAAGATCTACATTTCCTGCATGATCGCACACCGGGGCAAAAATATCATTAATTAGTAGGCACCGTCCTTAAGACTAGGCAATGCCAGACACACCAAACATCTACAGTGTAAAAGCAGAATTTTCAGACATCAGCAAAGATCCTAAATCCACAAGGTGGTACACTGAGACAAGCAAAGCTCCCTTTTAAATGTCCGAACATGGAGCCGGTTTCATATAATATCATAGAGGATTCGGGAGTTTAACTTGTCAGAGTTTTTGCCAAACAATCATGACCTGAGTTTTTGTTAACCATAGGCATGATATTTTTATCCTGAGGGAACCAGAATATTTCACACCTGGCCGATAATCACCAGAGATTTACAAAAATGTCTAAAGATTCCTCCTCTCAGGTGCTTTCACCAGTAAATTGGTGCATTTGGGTGAAAGTATAAGATTATTTAATTTGAATTTTCTTTACATGCATCAATTTCAAGTCTATTTTACTTTATATTTATGTTCAAAATGTGCCTGTTAAGGCTGTAATGTCTCAAGCGTTTTGACCAGGCATAAGAAATCAGAACATAGTTTTTGATCAGGAATGACAGGGAAAAGAGTATTGAGCTTTCCCCCATTGTGTGTCATTAGTACAGCTTATTACAAACAAGAAGATATGGACTGCCTGTACTCAGCTGGTAGATTGTGCTCTAGAATTTGCAATAAGTTAGCTTACATAAATGTGGTGCCACTGAAAAAACAACTTACAAGACAAACTCCTGTTCCCATATTGGAGAGCCACCCCTGTCCACCTCCGTCTCCAGGGTTACATTTTGAAGAATTACTCTCACAAAAGAACTCAGCTTTTCTATACAGCATGGAAGGTAAAAAAATAAGCTATTAAGAGTCAAAATTGAGCATTAGAATCTTCGATATTCAAGATTAAATATGATGTGAAGAACGCCATTGTCTTACTAACTCATTTTTTGAGTTTTCAAAAAAAAAAACAATAAAATGAAGGTACATGTAATGACTTAAGCCAGTTACAGAAGATGAGGAAAGAGCTGAGCAAACTGCCGCGTGAAAGGGCATTGGAGGAAGAAACTCTGACATCACTGAAGTCACATGAGAATGCCATGTATTTTTATTGGTGGCTTGATTGACCAAGCTCACTCAGATCAATTCTCAAAATGGCCGCACACAGTAAGAAATTTGCCTTGTGAGGCCAAAACTATCCAACCTGTTTCATCCTCACAGCCTTATGAGGCACATTTTCTCACCAAAATTTCCCCACACACATGATGAAATGTCTGAGCAAACCACTCACAAGGCACTTTGCTCAGCTCTTTCCTAGCCATGTGCGACAGGCTTTAAAAACATTAATTTTTTTAAATTCTTAATTTGAAATAGAAACACATTTGACCTGTATTGATTTCAGTTACAACTTCAACTCCAGCATAAAATGCAAATGTGTCTTTCTTCTGCAGGAGAGGCTTTCTGTCCATGTTGGAGAAAAATATTTAAACACTCTCTCTTTGTTTCTGCCTCCTACCACTTGACTCTTTCTGCAGCTTGAAACTGCTATTTAGATGGCTTCTGGTTTTCTTTTTGATTGTTTTTTTTTTTCTTACTCTGACCAAACCAAAACGTTTTCAGTGGTAAACATAGAAAAAAAGAGATGGCCTTATGCAGAATTCAAGGTTGGTGGTATCTGATAACCCTTCTTTGTAAGTATTAGTGGATAATATAAAATGAATTATTTCTTTTCTAATAATCCCATTTACATAGGCAGAGTGACAACACAAAAGCAGGTGGTAAATTACTGCACTTTTTTATCCCAATGTGCCCTACTGCAACAAGGATTAAATCCAATCATCTTCCGTTACATGTATACGATAGTGGATTAATAGTCCACTTCTATAACATTTATAAAAATAAATAATTAGGATAGTACAGGCACTCATCAGTGGTCAATAGTTGTGTTTAGATGAGAGTATGGAAACAAGGCTGTGACATCACAAAAATTTTGATTGGTTATGTACTGTCAGAAACGTGTTTTGATTGGCTGGTAGGAAATATGAGCATGTACCAAAAAAATCTGTTTCAATCAAGAAGTAAAAAACCAGCATTTTCCCTCATTTGTTGAATTATCTTTGAGGAATATTTTATAAAAGCAATAGAGGACTTTTTTCCCGTGTTTCCATAGACTCATCTAAACACTCGGGGAAGTTGGGAGAATTGTCGACAGTTATGCAAACCCGAGACGCAAACGTCCTGTATTGCTTAAATTGCAAGAATGACATTGTTATGTCAGCCAGATTATAATAAAACAAGAGATCTTTCTCAGGTGCATAGTACAAGAGTTAAAAGACAAACAATGGCTCTTTTTTTTTTTGTTTTGGTTTTTTTTTTTTGCTCTTAAGCATCTTGAAGTATCGATCAATTCAAAGTGCTGATTGCTTGATGATCTACTCAATGCAACAAAAGTCAATCGATTGATTCAGCCCGTTTCTCGAAAGTCCCGAAAACTTTTCGGACCCGAAAAGCCATTTGTGAAACTGCCAAACGCTTGTTTTGGAAAGCCGACCTTTTAAAATGTTTTCAAGCCACCTTAAATCCTCTCCATTCTTGAGATACAACGGGAATTGTGACACCCGAAAATGGCCCGTAAAGTTTCGGGACTTCAGAGAAACGGGAAGCACAAGTGGAACGAAACCAAATCAAGTTCAACATTCTGGAACACGTCAACGTCCAAATTCCATGTACAAGGAATTCAAGGTCAAAACCTGACTGCTTAAATCAAAGACTACAGCCTACAAATATCGGCTTATTATAATCATACAATGCAAAGCTTTCGTTCTTGAACGTTCAGTGTGTAAGCACTTGCAAGATAATCTTTTCTTAAGTTATATATGGTAAGTTCATCTTTATAATTGAAAAGTAAGCATAAAAATGCAGTACTAATTTCTTATAAGACGACCTGTGGATAAAATGACCTTAATTCCAAGGTAATTTTCATCCGTCACTTTAAAATTATCGGTGGTTTAGGAGGATTTCAGTTTTCTAATTAGCGGGTCAGTGCTGTGTGGAATGTTTCACGTCGTATCACTGCAATTAACTTTATTGATCAAAAGTCATCATGACTTACCTGAGTTACCCCTTAATTTTCCTTTTTTGACTGTTCATTTATAATGAGGATACATGCAAGAAAGACGAAACCAGCATAGTTAAATAAAATCTTCAAAAACACGAGTGACCGCTTAGAATAGTCACCTTGGTCATAAACAAGTACGAAGAATGTGATGCATCAAATTAACCTCATGTTCACTCCTTCTTACCTAAGACACACAAAATCGGCATCACTCAAATTCAAGTTACTTCTCGCGTTCTGAATTATCTTTTCTGTTTACCTCGAACATGATTTGGACACACTTCCTCTCGCACACAATGAAATGAACAACTAATGCATCTTTACGTCACTTGACGTCACTTCAGACCGAATGATAATCTATGGGAACGAGGGTGGGTGGTTATCACGGTTTGTCTACGTAACCAGGAGCAGGGTCCGGATAGTGTCGTAGAAACTTCCTCAAAGAAAATGTATTTAAGTTCTCACATTTTGATTAGGCAAAATAGTCGAAGCGAGGATATGATTCAATTTTCTTTTGGGGGAGGTGGGTGGGGTTGAGTGAATATTTTGGGACCTGCAGGCTTCGCCTGGGAGCTGAAGAGAAAGAAGCGCCAGGAACCCTCTCATAAAAGACGTGAAAATGGCAAGATCGGCAAAAGTAACAAAAATTTGGATTCCACGAAATTTGGGTTAATAGATTTAAATTAATAGGTCTGTAATAAAAGCTGGTAGATATAGAAACTAAATCATAGCAGATACCTAACAACTATTCACCGAAGTGGAGGTGGCTCAAAGCGGTGGAGCTAGCCACCTCCACTGGGTACTCCAGGTACTCCGGTTTCCCCTCTCCTCAGAAAACCGACATTTGACTTGATTTACTTTCATTGTTCATTTCAGTTTACAGTGTCCCCAATTAGCGCTCCAGCGCTAGAACGACCAGACACTCAAATAAAGTTCCTTTCCTTTCCTTTCTTCACTTGTCATGGATGCAAATCGGGACGCCATTTTTTCCCCGAGTTGCTCGGAGGTAAATAGCACAGGATATTCGGAGTTTGACGAGCGAATTAGCGCGCGAGTTCAACGCTATCCACTGTTTTAGTATGTACTAATTAACAATTATTCCATGAGCGCGCGTTGGATATGAGATGATAGATATCGCAACGATGATATCGCATAGATATCGCAACGAGGCGCGTAGCGCCGAGTTGGCTATAATCATCTCATATCCAACAAGCGCGAGTGGAATAATTGTTTTATTAAAAACGCCCCCAAAATATAGAAAACTAGACTACAATAAAAATAAAAAGGCCCAAAAAATCACGTGTATGCTTGCCGTGTTTGTAGATCA
>NC_090870.1:2675685-2728185 GCF_036669935.1 Montipora foliosa | reverse complement strand
GTACACGTCGTGGAAGGGAATCTTACAGTCACAGCCTTCAAGTCGAGTACTTTTCCAGTGGGTCGTCATTGATCATCTTTAAACCGTATATGTTCAGTCTTTGACCACCGCGTCAAATTGTTCTTCAACTTCTTCAACCGTTGAGTGAAAATCAGTTCCCGAGCTAGACCACGAGCAGTCGTCCTTATTTCCTCAGAGCCATGCACGACGAGTGAAATTATTATTTTATGCAAATTAGTGGTGAAAACGGGGCGTGTCATGCAATCGCGCGCTCAACTGTGTCATTGAAAAATAAGAGACTGTTCCCAGTCTATTCTCAAGCACGACAATAAATTTAAATTGACATTTGCTCAACTATGCTCAGCATTTCTCAAAAGATACTCTTTTGCTGAAAAGGGGCCAGAAATTTGAGAACAGAAGTTTAAATTCAAAGAATGAAGTGACATGCCATTTTTTTTGAAATTATCCATTTGCTTATAAAATAGTAATGCCTGCGACTCATGCTAAAGATATGCACACCTTTCTTCGCTTTTTAAATACTTTAACGCACATTTCCAGTATCCTCTTTCTTCAAAAATTTGCAGCTGTTTTAAAAAAAAAATACCAGTCACTGCTCCCAGTTTCCACGCCAGCACTTACTTTCTCACTGAAACTCCTAGTAATAATAATTATTATTGCCATTAATGATAGTAATTTAGATGGAGGGGAATACCAGAATACCCAGAGAAAAACTTCTTGGAGAAGGGTAGAGAACCAAAAGATCAACTCATCTGAGGAATCAAACCCAAGACACACCAGTTTGTGGATTGCGGGTGCTACCACCACTTTGCGGTTTATAAGCTGTTGCAATTGCCTTATGCTAAAATATTTTCATGATCCAAAAATCAGGTTTGGAGTTGCATTTGCAATGCTTTTTGCTTACCCCCCCCCCCTTTTCCTTTAATTGTCAATACAAAGGCAAGAAACATTATTCTCTAGGGACAGGAAGCGCTTTATTAAACTAGTGAAAAGATGTACCTTGAGAAAAGTCTTTTTTTCAATAGGTACAAACCAGCAACAGAAGACCAAATAATGAAAGCATTTGAAGTTTTAGATCAAGAAAATAGAGGCTACCTTACAACAGAAGAACTTACCAAATATATGTGTGAGGAAGGTATCATCATATTTTTTCCTTTTTTATACAAGTGTCCTTAAACTCTAGTTATGACCATGACCAATTTAATTAGTTTTTTATCAAACTCATGTACAATATTATACCACCTTAACTATTTTTATACTTGGCCTGTGGGTATATTAAATGTACTGCAAATTGTGCAGTTTTAGTTGCCTTGGAAGTGTAAAGGGAAGTAGAATTAAGGGCTATATTATTATTATTATTATTATTATTATTATTATTATTATTATTATTATTATTATTATTATTATCATTATTATTATCATCATCGTCATTTTTTTTACTTCACCATCAACCTTCAACATTAGGCAAATAAAAGAGTCAAAACTCTTTCTCAAGTGTTATGTTGAATTGGATTTTTATTACTATTGTTATAAAGAGTGGTTTCCATCATTTAGGCAACATCTGTTTGGGGCATTAGGTTGCATTAGGTGGCATTTGCAATTCAAATGTGCATTTAATAAATCCTAAAAATTCTTACAGGATATCATAAACAATTTTTGGCACTAAAGCTGTTTCACTTGTTTGTGTTGCTCTCATTTTACACTTCAATGTCCTTGGTGTCTCAGGAAATTATTTCATTCTCCCTGCCATGCAGAAGCCAAGGGCCTACAAACTTAAAATAACCCAGAAGATCTTTTAGTATTGTTCCATTCGTTTTATGGTGTTTCACTTTTACTACAACATCTACACAAAATCTTGAGTAGTCGTTAATTATGCAAGTGTCCCCTGCTAGAAGAGGTCTAGCTCTCTTTTTTTGCATTTGCTGGGCTGACGAGTGCAGGAAAAGTGACCTCTGCCATGGGCTGAAACAAACTTTGATCCAAATACAGTCCATGACCTTGGACAGCACTGGTCAAAACTCATGCCTGGTGATATATTTGCTGACTGTGAGTTGAGCCCACTGTGTCTCGTGCATTCCTTTACAGTAATTCCGCTGTTGTTAAGTGCGCCCGCACAACGTGTGAAATATCATGTGAGGATTTGGTCGCTAAGTATCCTCCACCCATGCTCGGACAATACAGTGAGTTTCAACCAATGGCAGAGGTCTCTCTAGTCAGTCCAGTTGACGCAAAGAAAGAAACCTCTGCTGGCAGGAAATTCAAGTGACGATGAACAGCAAAATAGCAACTGATAAAAGAATAAGATTTCTAAATTATAATTAGTCAAAATGGTCTCAAATGTTGTCAAGACTGCGGAAGTGAAGTTTACAATAAACGTAAACTCTTTTCATTTTTATTTTCAAGGGGAACCTTTTACACAGGAAGAAATGGAGGAAATGCTCTCTGCAGCTGTTGATCCAGACAAGGGAATTGTGTTTTATAAAGACTTTGTGGCAATGATGGTGGTTGAAGACCCATAAAATATTGTAGATATCTGACATTTGTTTGTGTATCAAAATAACTGATCAGGTGCCTTGATATATATTATGATTTATCTGTCAAGATGCACATAGACTAACACCATTGTTGTCAATAGCTGAAAAAATGAATACCATTTTCAGTTGAAAGTTCTATTGTAAATACCTTTAAAGTGTCCTATTAAGTAACATGTAAATTATGTAATAAAATTTTGCATCTTCAACAATTTGTAGGTTTTGTTACTTTGTGTCACACTACCAGTATATATTACCCCATCCTCGGAGACCCAGGGGTAGTTAGTGGGGGCGGGAAAAAGTCTAAACGGGCGAGGAAAAAAATCGGGCGACGAAAAGTCAAGAACGAAAATAGGAGCTCCAATTTTCGTTCTTGACTTTTCTTCGCCCGATTTTTTTCCTCGCCAGTTTAGACTTTTTCCCGCCCCCACTAACTGCCCCTGGGTCTCCGAGGATGATTTTACCCCAGAAATTACCCAAACTACTGCTAAATTTTGGATTGGATCAAGCCTTTCGAACCTCTGTGCATAGAGTTTCGTATGGAGTATATACCTCGTCCTGTCTCCCCATAAACAACACTTTGGAGACTCTGCCACCCCGTAATGAAGTCGATCCATGACCTTTCCAGCAGGGTGGGGTGCAAATGATAATGATTTCGTACCCAGACCTCATACGGTCACATTTTTTCAAAAAATGGCGGCTTGCAATGAGCGTGACTATCGGAAACTTTTTACTGATTTCTTACTTAACACTGATGTCAACAATTGCTACACGCTAGATGAATTGAAACGCCTTTTTCCCAGAAAATATCAGTAAGTGTTAAAAGGGGCTGGATTCTAGAATACCCGTCCACTTACTTGCATATAAGCCTTAAAAGAAGATCTTTAATTTCATGCAAATTTAACTCAAAACAGGAAGAATATTCTATGTGAAGGTTTACATATTAATATTAGAGAACATAAAGATGTGAGGACATTGTACGATGCCTACCAAACAAAGCAGAGGCAGATGAGAGATAGAGTTATGAGGAATATAGAGCTGCATTGTGGACATAAGGAAGCTGCCAAACCAGAGGTGAAGACCACAAAGATAACAAGTAGTGAAGGCTAGGGATTGCATGAACCTGTGTAGGAAGAGTTGTTGGAGGCATTAACTTTCGCGGGGTTGAGGGTAACGCTTTCTCTAATCTGTTATGGTCATTAAGTTCATACTGGCAAAAAACTCGAAATCCAGATGGTTTCATTAGCCCCTCAGCTCAAATACAATAATTAAATTATGGTGGATAAATCACTATATGACAATTTCAATATGTGCAAGGTCTCTTTATTTGCTCACATAATCGAGAATATGAATATGTATAGCACATTTAAGTAAAGGTGTATGTGAGTATATTTTATACTCTTGATGGTGATCCATCCACTGGATAAAGTTATCTGGCCTTTGAACAACTCCGACCAGGGAGTAACTGCTGAATATCTTGCCCACCTTCATTAGCCTTTGACAGCATTCTTTGAAGAAACAACAGACAGAATACAATAGATTTTATTTGCATGGAAAAAAGAGATGGGGTATTCAGCAGTTAAGCTCATCAGAATGTACCACTAATTCTCTAATATTTGGAGTGACTATATACAATACTATTACTCTTGGTCAGTTTCACCACTGACATTAAGTCAACTGTTTGTTTCAGGGTAGCAAAGTTGCTAATGGTAAGTACGAAGATGACATTGCCGACCTTGAGGCGAGGGAAGAAATGCTGCAAGAGGTGATTGTCTAAATTGTTATTGATGAACAAGGCCTTTGTGAGGGTATTTCAGCATATTACATCCATGGCATATTGTGTGAAGTTTACAACCACTTTGTTATTGGCTTCATGCTAACTTCAAGATAACTGACAGTATTCAGTCTTAGTAATACTGTAACAGTTTGAAGTCACCTGTTCCCTTTTCTGCATTATTATGTAAAAGAAATTGGGAAACTTTGTTTTTTGTGAGCTGTTGAAATCTTGCTTTTTTCACTTATGACTCCAGGAAATAGATACTATGCAACGAGGCATTGATTGTGTCAAGGAAAAACTTGGAAGGTAATTAAAATGTTGATTGACTGCTAAGTTGTTCGAGCATTGGAGTGCATGTACCATGCAAGAGGTCATTGGTTCAAATCCTGGCCCCAGTTGTCCAAACGACGGATAGGGCTATCCACCGGATAAATCACTATCCAGTGGATAAACACTAGCAAAACCAATTGAGTTATCCAGTGGATAGTGATTTATCCCATGGATAGTGCTATCCATCGTTTGAACAACTGGAGCCTGGTCATCAGAATTATAACTTGGGGTCTTAAAATAAAAGTTATGCTGCCTTTGTAACAAAACCTACAAATGGCTGGACTTTCCAAGTCTTACCTCACAAACCTTGTTCATAAATTCCGAGAGATGAGAAAGAACCCAGCCAGTATTGTCAAAGCGTGAGGCATGGGGTTCCTTCCGCATGTTGTGGCCTGTCCTTGCAAAGGGCATACCATCAATATTGTTGGATCTTCACCCTGTTGTGTGATGCTTCACCCAACAAGGTGAAACTCAAATATTCAAATTATGTCGATGAAATAGTGATGGAATTGAAATAAAATATTTTGTCTTGTAGTTTTGTAGACACTCTGGAGAAAAGGAATCTTCTTTACAACTTACAAAGAACAGATTTTGACACAAAAGAGCTTACAGACGCTAACACTAGAAGTTCAAGAAGGAAATCTGAGAGATAACAGCCCCTACATTAAACAAGATGACAGTAATAAATATTATTATTCATCATTCACTATCAAGACTCCAATGAAGAACATCATTAATTTTTCTATACGAGGTTCAAAATCTGATTGTTTTGCTTGTTTTCAACCTCTGCAAAAATACTCCCTGGCTCAAGACTAAAAGTGAACAAGGATTGCAGTTAGATTTATGTGACATGGTTTGATGCTTCTCAGGTTTACAAAATAATGAATGTGACACAAGTGTCGGTGTGTTCATCCGGGATAATCTGAGGGTAAGACAAGAGTCCTTTCATATTCACTGATTAGCATCCTTTCTTTCCAATTAGATGTTCATATGTTTGAGGTAAAATGCTACCCTTGTGACAGGTTAAAGGAGTGTGGGCTGAGTCAATGTACCAAGCCCTCAAACATTGGCTGGTATCACCAGTTATTGGTGATTATTGTTATTTTTAATTTTCTTGGACAATGATTATTGTATGGTTTGTTTGGCTATAAGCGTGCGAACGCAGAGGTATTACCGGCTGTTGTTTCTCTCCCCATACATCTGTGTTTGCAGGCTAGTTTGGCGAGCAAGTCCCGACAAAGTAGAGTTTTCCTTTTTGCAAAGAAAAACTCCTTTTTAGAGCTCTTGAAAACATGTACCAATAGTTTTATTATACATTGTACCGATGTATACATTTTCATGATCTTTGCATGGTATGAAATAAATTCAGCCACTTCCTTGTTCTCTCAGTACAGAACTTTTGTGTAGCCACAATGTCAAGGTCATCCCAAGACCTTCGCTGACAACAAGTCACATTTTTTCCAATTCCAAGGATCCTGCACTGAGGGACAACAAAAGTAAATCCAAAGATCAAAATTTTCAATTAGTTAGTCATTGATAATACTGTTCCTTTTATTTCTTATGTGGCAGAATTATGAGGTATTTGTTTGAGATAAGTTGCTTTGTATACTGTAAAACACACTGTACACCTCAGCTATCAAGCTAGTTCACAGGCACCCCACTTTTAATAAATTTTGAAAGAGGCAATATTCAAACTAAAACAGAAACATAATTAAGAATCCAACTGGCAGGAGGCACCAGTTGGCTATTTACAAAGTGTGGTAGAGTTGAATCCGGTACAACTGGAAACAAATCCAAACCAGACGTTGGCAACCGTGTGCAAACCCAACACCCTTACCACTGGACCACACTGCCTCCCTATAATTAAATCTTAATCATTACTGGTAATTAACCATGTAATCTGCATGAAGTAGAGAGGAATCAGAGAAGACTACACGGCATTGTATTGCCCTAGAGCATATCTCTTTTTAGGTGGGGAAACTTCACTAAAGAAGTGGAACAAGTTGACTGCAGTTGTAAGAAGAAGTTTCACCATGAGGCACTTCACTGGATTATATTCAAACCAGTATTAGAAGTTGACAGATTTAACTACTGCCTGACTTTAAAACAGTTACTCATTATTTTAAGCATTTTGATTTTACAGATATACTAAAATATCTTTGGATTCAAAGTCCGTGAAATTGGGGATGTGCACTATTACTGATCCTCTGTTCACCAAGAGCTGGCAAATGTGGATTTCTTTTCCGAGCATGAACACCGCTCAAATTGGGGAAGGACTGTAAAATAGAATTAAAAGGAAAAAATTAATAAGATGGAGGGGTCACAATGGATAACAACACTAAGATCCTTTAACACCAACCCATAACAATCTTGAGTGACTATTTTATTACCTTTCTGATCTTGCCCTGTCAGAGACCTCTGCTAGTAGGGAAGTCATTAGATTTGAAAAGCAACTCTTTTTTTTTTAAGCAAAAGCTACTTACTGAATCATGCATCAGACCCGTTATTTTCCTTGTTTTTCCATCAACTATGACAGGTTGATGATCTGTGAACATTCTGTTGAAACTTGACTCTCTGTTACTAAGTTCCAGTCGGTACCGCTGCACTTCCCTCCGAAGACGCTCAAGTTCATCATCCCTCTGAAAGAAACATGTAACGAAATACAATCAAACAAATTAAACATTTTACCACTGCCTTTGCCTCCAATGCAGAAGAAAATAATAAATATTAGCAAAAGGGTACATCTATTCATGTTTTGGGGAAAAAGGGAATAATACCTTTTGGTCTGAAGTAAAATTATGAAGACTGTGCCTGGGTATAACCAACCTAATTATTATTTATGACTCTTAAATTAAAATTTCCCCGTTAGTCTATTTATCTTCAAGTTATGAGGAAAAAGGAGGTTCAGTTCATCGGTCTAAAGCTAAGCTGGCTCACCAAGAAAGCTATTCTAACCTACTGGATGATGAGCCAAAAAGGATGGATGATGAGCCATTTACCGCGCTTGGAATTTGGTCAGGGTTGAGGTGCTATGCATGAGTCAGTCCAAAAAACATCATTGCCTAAATGCTGCTTTAGTTAATACAACCTCAGTGACTTGGAGAGGTTTTTAATCTTGTTGCCTTGTGGTCTCTTTACAGCTGTCTTGATTGCTGCAATTTTGTTTCCCTGCAACATAAACCTCTTCTGCCAAGGAAGAAGCCCTGTCTTATCCAGTGTTGTTCGTGACTGACAGGCAGGCTGTCATGTCGCCAATCACAGAGAGTCATTTGGTGGCAGAGGTTTTTTTTCACAGGAAAGTAAATAGCAGATTCAAGGCAGCCACAAGAGACAACATAAAAAAAACTTTGGACAACGGGAAAGCCTAACACTTGACCCACATCAAAGGCAGGTGTTGTCCGTGGGACTTCAGGGCTTCCCTTTGGGACTGGTCTTGGTGATCTCCTCGTGTCTTTCCTCTTATTTCTCTCATCAATATATTGTTGGATTTTGTATTCAAGTTGGTTCTTATCACTTTCCAGTTCTTTAACTTGCTGAATTAACTGTTTATTCTTTAATTCTAACTTTTCTGCTCTTGATTGGTCTTCATGCTGCTGTGACATGTACTGTTTTATTCTGTGAGTAAGATTATCAATTTCATCTTGCCAATCACTTTCCAGTCCATTTATGCTGTTTTCAAGTCTCTGTTTTTTTTGCAAAGCATCGTGAAGCTCTTCCTGTAATGTCTTTATTTTAGTCTGAAGATTTTCAACTTGGCTTTCAACTTTTTTAATTTTGTCCGTTTTCGCCTTTAGTTTTTCTTTTAAAGTACTGTTTTCCTTTTCCGTACTTTCTAACTCAGTTGTTAAAACTGCAATTTGCTCATCATCAGCTTTGAGCTTGCTCATTAGTTGCTCTTTTAACTCGACTATCTGCTTCTCAGCCATTCCTAACAACTGATCCTTGCCTTCCAAAATCTTAATTAATTCTGCTTCCTTGTTTTGAAGTTCTTTTATCTGCTGTTTGTCTTTATCGTTCTCTGAGCTCTTCAGGTCGAGCAAAACACGAAATTTCTCCAGTTCATCCAACTGTCCCTCCAACCACGAAATTTTCCCTTTAGCTTCCTCACAAACGACGCCAATCTCGTGTTCGTATGCTGTTTTTACAGCTTCTATTTCCACCTCTCGCTCGTGATTTCTTGTAAATAATAAGTGAATGACCATGGTGAGTTCTGCGATCTTCCGAGAAAGTTTTGATTTGATATCCAAATTCTCGCGGTCACCTTTAGATCTTTGGGCCATGAGGAATATAATTATATATGTAGAGAGATCACTGGAGCTCCACTTTTGATTCAATTTAGGACAATGGCAATTCAATTACGACCCAATATAAAGCATCGAAAAAAATTGCAATTCCTGAGACAAATGTGAACTTTCTAAGGATCGAAGTTTATACATAATCTTCCGTGGCAACTTTTAAATTATCCTTCACATGATCCTTCGTCACCTGAAAACCTCTTTCGCACAACGCAACTTTGCCATATCGTAGGTAATTTTTTAAGCTTGCCGTTCAGAAGATTTGCAATCAAGGCGTTAATTATTTTCTGTAGTTTGAGAAAGACAATGGCTTGTGTCCGTTTAGAGTTTGAAGTGCGCAGTCCACAGCAAGCGGTATAAGATTAACAATTCACAAGATTCAATGAAATGGCAGTTGCTAGGCAAAGTCTTGATGACCTCATTTGCATAAGAGTTATAGGAACTGCAACCTTCAACGAGTTTTCGACAGCAGATCGACTGATAGCGATCTGTATAAAATTGGAAGGAAAAGCAATGACAAGAGGAACTGTCGTTTACGTTGGCAAACTCGACCGCCATGTTGAAAGTTAAATAAGGACTACTGGCCTTCTTTGAATGGATGGGGAGGGAACGTGGGGAACGAAAAGAACAGTGCTGTGCACGACTAAATCTAAAAGTACCGGAAATTGAAAAAAAAAAGGATAAAAATGAGTAAATTTAAGTCAAATCTAGAAGCATGGTCGAAGCAAAGGAAGCATTGGCGAATGCTTCAGTGTTTCTACCCTAGATTTCGATGTCGACCCTGTGCTACCCTCTCTGTTAGTAAGAAAATTATCCTTAAGCTGTAGATTCTAGAATACCCGTCCACTTATTTGCATATGCGTTTAGCAAAAACAGGCAACAGAGGAGAGAAAAGTCGGACCGTGGCAATTAGCCAATATTTTGCATTGTTTTTATTTTGTTTTGTCTTGGAACTTACAACCCACTTCTCGTCTCTTCTCGTCCCTTTATGCTCAAGTGGACGAGAAGGCCTGGAATTCATGGTTTGTTACACTTCTGCTTACATGACAGAAAAACTAACATTTTGAAAAAAATGGCGGACTTTTAATTTAATTTAAGGTGTCGGACAGTCCGTATAAAATGTAACTTATCTCTTATTTTTCCGCCTGCATCGGCTTTCTAGTCAATCGATTATTTCAAGATGGGACTTAGTGAAGCGATGCTTGTGGTTGTCTCTGTTCTTGAAGGTACGTTTTCCGGTAACGAACTCTTCAATTATTTCACTTACATATATATAATTATAATAAAAATGAAAGTTTCCGGACCAAGTTTCCAATCTTTTCTGCGCCGTGGGTTTACGTCTCATATTTTGTGCCTTAAACAAATCAAATAAGCCATTTTAACTCTGCCTTTACTGATGTGTACGCTGAATCTGCTTATTTTATGAAACTGCTCCGGAATTTCCCTGCTAGCGGAGGTCTCTTTCGATTTGCTTTTGCTTGGCTGACATTACCCTGCGAAAGCAAAAAGAAAAAAACCTCTGCCAGCAGGGAACTCTGGGAAAAAAAGGACTCGTATGTTAAAGATAGCTTTCGTTGTGAATTGAGTTCCCAAAATATATTCCTTTGATAAGATTATTATTTCATATTTAAACTAATTATCAATTTTCAATTTTCTTTTTGTTATTGTAAAGCACCCTTGGCTAAAGGGAAAAGGCGCTATAGAAATCTTATTTATAAATTTATCATCAACAGGACGAAGATTTCCAAAACGTCCTCGACACAAGATTCTTGTGGAAACAAAGTTTGATGGGGAAATCTTGGTAACTGACCCTATTGATCACTTGGAGAGTCCCACATTTACAACTGAACTTGCATGGGAACTAAGCAAAAAATCTTTGCACCAACATCGGTTGCAAAGAACACCAATCAAAATCCAGGTGAGAATGAATAATGTGGCTAAGCTTCCTTCATTGTCACTTCCTACTATCTGCCTCCAGTCTACACTTCAGATTAGAATTGTATGTACCTGTATCCCTAGTTTATTATTATTTTTTGCACATGTATGCAATATGATGCTTTGACTCTAGTCTCTGGGACAGTTAGTACTATCATATACATCTATCACCAATCAACAGAGCTGCCAAAAGTTATCAAGTTTTCCATGACAAAGTGACTTTTCAAGCGACCAGATTATTAAATTTTAAGTAGTGTCGCAGTCCTTCACATCCTTTTTATAGTGCTATGCATTGGACACACTCACATCACAGAAAGAACCTGTTGGCTATGTGATCTTGGACTTGAGGACAGCACAGTTAAAGTCTGCTGTAAGTACTGTTGACCAATCTCATGTCAATCATTGATGAATTAGTGATTGGTACTCTCCTTAAAATTGTCTTCATTTCACCTACTGAGTATTAAGAGTGAGACTTAACACTAATAGATTTTACTCTGTTCAACACCAGAAAATTTTACTTCCAATTTCTGTTGAAGCAGAATGAACATCAGTACAGAATGTACTTTCTTTATAATGACTCCTTTGTATTCTATGGATAGTGACAATAATGCGTATTTAAGTTGTCTCTTAATCACTCACTGAATCTATTAACCCTTTGATGTCCAAACCGGCCTAAACCGGCCAGACTTAGTATTTTACTCTTTTTTAACGCCAGACGACTTTACTCGTCAATGGGTTAATACTTGTTCTTGAACTTGTGTTGTAGTGTGTCTGCACACAGTAACCTTTTATTTGACGCTTGAATTTTACCACAATGTAGTCATATTACTTTTTTTCAGAGAGCACAGTGGTACCCCCTTTTAAGTACCAAGTATCAGCGTTTGAAGCCAGAGTTGAAGCTTATGCTCTCTTTAGAGGATGATACAACTCAACCTACTGCAAGTCATCAAGAAGAAACACAACAAGCTGAAGATGGTTTGTGAAATGTGACTCACTAAAATTTCTTAGACTATGCTGTTTGCTCTGGAGATTGGATCAAACCCAACCCAATCCTTTAGTCATAGGGTTGTCAAAAAAGTAGTTACTGTAGTAAAGGGAATACTGCTATTGAAGTTTTCATGGTTTTTGGTGCAAGCAACTGCTAGGTCTAATTAGCTAACCTTCATGGTCTTTAAGATGTCACCAATATTACAACTTAATGTCAATAAAGTAAAGAACTTGCAGGGGTTTCAATACCTTTTGAAGTCAGATGCCTGGGCTAATCAATGTAAGTAGCAGTCACTCTTGTCTTTTACAAGGGTTTGAGTGAAAATCAAAACAGAGTAGCCGGTGGTGAGAGGCAAATTTCTGTCAAACAGACAGCGGTATACCGCCTGTGACTGGCTTCTAATGAAATCCCTGAACTTGGTAGTCCAGTGCAAGTTAATTCTCTTTCTCCTTTTATACTTTAAACAAGCCATAACTTTTATTGCAACCTTCAGTTTTCGTTGACCATTTAATTTATTATTATTATTATTATTATTATTATTTGTGCCAGTCAGACTGCTTACAATTTGTCATTTTTTCTCTGTTCTTTGAAGCAAAGAAACCCAAACAATCTCCACCAACTAAACAAGGGATAAATGAACTGAAGTTTGCTCTGAATGAAGAACAAGGATATTATGTAATTGGGCCCCAAAAGGAAGATAATCAAATATTCGTGTTGTCAGTCACTATAGGACTTGCTTCAAATTTGGCAAAGGTGGGCTTGTGTTAAAAACAACTTGTGTGAGTGGGAAATGCAATGTCTGGTTCACCATAATTATTGAAAATCCTACTTAGTCCAGAAACAAATGTAGATCTATAGATAGATAACCTTTATTTAAACATGATTATGCTTAAAGCTTAACAGCTTGTGGGTCATGTATCATTACATTTTTAATTTGTAATTAGTGATGTATTACTTTGATAGATGCTATAGTTAACAGTTGCTTGTAACTGGATATCGCTTTGAAATGATCACAGATTTACTTAATTGAATTTATCAATACATTTAATAAAATCTTCAGGGGTATACTTGACTTGCTTTGACTGTATTTATTAATTTCTGTTTACAAATAGTAATAAATTAAATTATTGTTTTTCGAAAAATGCTCTTTATGTATGAAAGCATGGAATCTGTCATTGATTGCATGAATGTCACCAAAGGTAATGGATGTTGTCTCGCATGTATTTCTTTTAAAGTGCACTATAAATAGGAGTATATCAAAATTAATGCTTGTATGTGATCTTCCCTTGAATCTATAGAATGTGTCATGTTTGTTAATTTTTCCACAGTTAATACCATCTACCTTCATTTTGTCTGATCCAAGAACGAATGGTGGATTTTATTTTTATTACTCATTGCTGTCAAATGATGTGACAAATGAAGTGTTTTTTGATCTCCTTCAACCCAACTTCCCTCCAGAGCGTGCTTCGGTGAGACTAAACAGTACCTTGGATCATCTAAGAGCATTTTTCACCCAGCATTCAGGATTAGAGGTCAGTTTGCATCCCTTTAAACATGAACTTCAGGTAAAAGTTTCCCGCCTAACAACATGTATACATGTAAATAATTATTTATTGTTGAGCCGTTGTATCATTGTTCCAGATGAATGAGTTTGCTCTGATACAACACTAACTACTTGCTTTTCTAGAAATGTTTCCTCGAAATGAAAATTTTTCAACATACACGTTTCGACACTTTGCTTGTAGATCCACCTGTGTAGTGGAGATCAATCTTTGGGGAGAGCAGTGGTGTCTTTTCAAGGTCTCCTTAGTGAACAAAATACAGTAGCCACACCAGCAGTGATTGAAGGAATGTTTCATTTAGTGTCACCTGGAAGTACTCAACAACAGTCTGAAACAGCACAGGACAATGAACCTGCAGTTGGTGTTTCTGTGTCTTTAAGACTTGAGCAACAGGATATAAAAATGATGGAAAATGCTCCAGTGGATGCATCATCACCAGCGTTGGCTGGTGGAGCAGGAGGCATACCCAGACAGGTGCTCAAATACATACTTAATTGACCTCTCCCCATAGGGACTTTTCAGAGCCAATGAAACACAACTAAGCGACGGAACAGAACAACAACTGTTAAGAATTTTGTCATGTTGTTCGTCTTTCTCTTCTTGGTATTGTAAATAGTGTATTGTATTAGTAGTAGTGGATGTGTGGTAAAATTAAAATAAAATTTAAAAAAAAAAAAAAAACTGTTAAGAATCCCAACTGGCCGGAGGCAAACCAGTTGGCTATTTACAAGTGCAGCTGGGAAGTTGAACCAGGAACTACCAGGATCAAATTCAATGAGTGGTCAGAACGAGTCTTGAACCCCGGGATCTCCAGATCTCAAGGCAAGCGCCCTAACCACTGGACCACACTACCTAGTGTACATAGTGCATGTACTATTCATGATACCCTGAACATGAGAAATGAGAAAGCTTGCCTTTCACCAATGTGTCCCAGCCCAGTCAAAATGTGCCAGCAGGTGGAGATTTTACCGCCTACAACCAAATATCTGTCGCGTACTAAAGTTCATTGATAACAAATGAGGTCTCCACTATACCAAAAACTAATTGTAACCAAAAAATTTAAATCAATGTTTCTTTTGGTCAATCAAGCCGAAAATTCAAGTAAATTTCGACACAAAGTGACTCTTGCGTGCTAAACGCTGGGGCTATTGGGGCCTGGGAAAGCCTTGAACATGATGTGGGAAAATGAGCCACATAAATAGTCTTTAGGCAAAGGTCTTGTAGCTGCAAACAAAATTGTGTCTAAGGACTCTTTTCATTTGACAGAACTGACTGGCCAAACCGGACATTTGGAAGGGCTACCATCTCTACAATACCTTCAAATTATCCTTAATTAACACACTTTGAGGATGATATGTTCTTCTTCTGAAGATTGCAAGGGATTAATTATCATGCAACTGGTCCCTCAGATCGTCGCATTTTCTTTGCAAACTGACGGGTCTGGCCGGCCAGTTCTGACAAAAAGGAAGCGCTTTAAGTCCAAACAATTTCCTCTGCTTCTCCATGATCCACTTTATCCACAGTTACAGATTTTTTTGTCTTCCCCTTTCACTTTGACAGTATGTCTTATTTACCTCTGTCCTAATCTTGAGATCCTCTGCCTTGTTAATATCTTAATTTACATAATTTTTTTCAAATTAGAACAGTAAGATGTTTTAAAAGAGTTGAAAAGGTTTACTACCTTTATTCATAATCAACTTGTTCAGTGACTAACTGTAACCTGTGGAATTTTACTGCATTCATCTCAAGGGCACGACTCAAGCCAACAACTTTCCAGTTGAAAGCCAGTCACCTCCAAAACTAGAACCAGTCTTCCCTCCAAGGGGGAAGTCCAAGGATGATAGGAAAGGTCCTGAGGCAGAGGGGACCCCACCCCAACCTCTGTCCAGTATCCCAGATAATGCACTTAGAAATGGGGTTGTCATCAGTAGGCCCAGCAAGGTAATGAATGAACTACTTATATACTGGCACTTTAAATGAATTTTGTGTGCCAATGTTTGTTTGAGTTACCGGTAAATTGTGAGGTTCAAGGAAATAGGAAAATAACAATAATTATCGGACATACCACGAAAAGCGTAACAAAGTTGTTGAATGTTTCTGTTCACCATATACGTTAGTAGATTTCTACAAGAGTCCCACAAATTCCTACAGATTCCTGCAATGATGCCATATTTTTCCTGCAAGGATAAACACCTGGTTACCAAAGCAGTTTTGTGAACAATGGCGGAAAGGGATTTACAAATGTTTGTGAAGTGCGGTTGGGGGTGAATTGAAGAAATGATCTCACTGACTAAACAATTTAGGCAGTTGTCTTTTTGATACAGACACCTGAAGAATTCAGGTAACTCTCATGGGATTCGAACCCACGATCCCTGTTATGCCGATGCAGCGCCCTTACCAACTGAGCTATGAAGCCACTCAGTTGAAACCAGGCCAATTTGTTGGCTTGAATATTTGTGAAGCATCAGAAACTTCTTCTTCTGCTGTCGTCAATATTGAGAACCAGACTTAATAGTAGATTTGGCTCATAAACTGGAAAAAGCAACCTCTGAATGGTCATTTTACGAAAATAACGTCTACATTGTTTAATTGGCTTATTATTGTAGCAGATTCCTGCAACCACCATGTGGAGTCATAAAAATCCCTTAAAGCATGTGGATTCCTGCAAATTCCTACAAGCACAATAATAATTTTTGTTTATTATTGATTCTTACAAGGTTGTCTTTTTTCTGACCTCTTCTTCATCCTCAGGATGATCCATCTCCTAAAGATACCAGAGCAACACAAGGCCAAACACCACAGGGTCATGTTCCTGCCTCTGGTCCCAGTACTATTCCTTCCCTTGGTACAAGGCCACCTATTGATCCATCTGCTCATCACTTTTGCTTCTCTGTTGATTTAAGAAGTATTTCAAATCTTGATGTCACTTCTCCAGTTAACTGCTTTCTCAGGTAATCTTTTGTGGTACGGTTTCCCTGCAAGGTTCAGAATGTTGCCTTTCATAACAGCTTTTTTTTTTTTACACCTATTGACATTAAGGACCGCCCGCTTTCCTGGGGCAACTAAAAATTTCATAACAGCTATGATCTAAAATCTTAACATGTATTCTCTTTGACTTCATGATTAGTGCGCTCAACTCCGGATCGAGTGGTCCGGGTTCGGGTCCTGGCCAGGGACATTGTGTTGTGTTCTTGGGCAAGACACTTTACTCTCACAGGGCCTCTCTCCACCCAGGTGTATAAATGGGTGCCGGCGAATTGAATGCTGGGGGTAACCCCGCAATGGACTGGCATCGCATCCAAGGGGGAGCAGAAATACCGGTACTCCTAGGCTCGTAGCAGACTTTACCTTTTACCATTCTCTTTGACCACAGACCTACAGTTTGCAGCAAGAAAAAAAGTTCCAAAACTGTGAAAGTGGCTGAGAATATCACTTGTCACTTGATGTTTTTGACATTTGCAATTGCTTATTTACACTTGAAAGCTCAATCATACAGTGCTGGTGACCCATTCTATACTGGTTGGGATTATCAATTTTATAAAATAAAGAAATTAGTTTAATTTTATTTCCCAACAATTGTGGCCTCTTGATCTTCAGTAAACATACATGTACTGTTGGTTAGATAGGTGAATACACAATGAAATAACATATCCAGTTGAATGTGCATGTGTAGCTTGCTATGATGCCTGCTGATACGCTGTTCTAGTGACCATTTTCTAATCATTCAGCCAGGAACAAATTACTGAATATTGAAAGTGCATTTCATAATGAGTTATCTCCGAAAATTTGAACGCAATCAAAGCAGTGATACTTTGTAAATTTCAAATTTTACAAAGAAATGTTTTGGATCATCAGTGCTTTTGCCACCCAAGAATAATTATTTATCAGTTTTTGATGGCTAATAACAGGCTTGTCATCAAAGCTAAAAGACGTGAAATTGGCATTGGCAAAGATTTCTCAATGCAAGCTCAATGCATTCTGATTTATGTTTTCTCAACCCATTAGGTACACCTATCCATTTTTTGGTAGCTCAGCTCCAGTTATGACAAGTCCTCCAGTACAAGTTAAGCGAAACGTAGAGGTTCTTCTTCCCAAGTCTTTCTGTGCATTTGATTTTGCTGCTTCTCCACAGCTGCTTCATGAAACTGTCACAAGGTTGGTAAAAAGGTTACAGCGGTTTCCATGTTATGTCATTGCCGCCACTTGGTCAGACGAAAACAAGAGATGTCTCATTGTCTCCCAAAACCTCTTTTGTTCATCCACTAGCAATATTTTGTACATTACACCATTGTGATCTTTGTCTCTATAGATTGGTTGCAACCACCTACAGTGTATTTAGAACATTCTGCACATTTGACAGTAGATCTGTCTGGTTAGAGTGGCCATCAACACTTAAACAGAGATTTTTCATGCTCTATCCAAACTTCAACACTGTTCTTACAAGGTTTATTCATGGGGACGGAATAAAATTTGCTCCCCCCTCAAAATAGAAAAGCAATAAAAACCGGTTTTTATAAGTTGTAGACGGTGGGGCGACTGTGTATACTAAAGGAACAAAATTGCAAGCACATGGTGTTTCATTCAAGTCCCATTCAAGGCTTTTTTCAGGCTTCTTTACAAGAACTATTTAAGTTGTTTCATTAACTGAGATGATCTTTCATCACAGAAAAAAATTACAGACTGAGAGTTATGGAACTGAAAGGAGACTATTGGTTATTGACTAAATTGACAACTGGATTCTGCGAACATGTATTGGATATAAGATGATTGATAGCCAATGAGGCGTGTAGTGCCGAGTTGCCTGTGATCGTCTCATATGATATCCAACAGGAGTGGAATAATAAATAATCATGGTTTTATTGAAAATGCCCTCAAATTATGGATAAATCTTCCCTGGTTGTGGCAAGTATACATTGAGCACAGAGACTGAGAGTGCATCTTTATTGGTCGAATTTGAACTGATAATGTAGTAGCTGTCTTATAGAGTTCCCCTTGTTGTGGAAGTTTGGCACAAGGACAATATGGCTGGGAATGTGTTGATTGGAATTTGCAGTGCATCACTGGCCACTGTATTAGCCGCTGATAAGATCCAAGTCATGACGCAGGTGAGGTGTAATGAGCTTGTGCATACATACAGGACAGGCAATAATGGTTTGCCCAACGCATGGTTCACACAGGCCTAGAATACTCTACACTCGGCTAGGTCATGAAAATTCTGCAAAAATATTTTCACAGGAAAACTCCATGAATTAGAGGAAACAGTCCTGGATTTTGTATTGGTTTTGTGAAAGAACCGCAAAACAACCTTTTTTTACAACAAAAGTAAAAAGTGTGAAAGGATTATATTTAACACTAAGAAACGCATTTGAAGTTCCCCAAACGCCGGTCTATCAGCCTCAGGACTTGTTTTACATTCGTGACATTTGGGCGATCAGGAAGAGGCAGACGAAATATTAAACTTCATGTCGGAAAAGCTGAAGGAATGATTCTGTCAAAAATCCTTTGCCGGGTGCCCACGGGTATTGCCTTTTTGACATAGCTGTGCACAATGTAAGGAAATAGACTCCTTAAAGGCCATAAAATTCCTGGAAAAGTCCTCGAGTAGAAGATTATAAATCCTGTGTGAGCTGTGCCAGTGAGATTTCTTAGTAAGGCGACCAGCTACGAAACTGTGAGTGTATTTCAAGTCAACCTTTCCAAAAATCAGCTTTGGTACTTCGTATTTGTCAGGGCAAGCATTAACGAATAAAGCATTGGAGAGCCATATCGGGGTTATTATTTACCCGGAGGAGGGGATATGAGGACATCAAGATATGTGGCAAAGGAAATGTTCTAAGTGTACAGTTCTTTGAATTGAACATTTGTTTTTCGTAGGGCAGAGTGACAGGATACAGGCAGATTTACAGCGAAAGGGCTTTGGTACTTACTACAGAAAAGTATGTTCTTTGAAAAAAAGAAACTTTATTAAAGTCCCTCATCTTCTAGCACTGGAGCACTAATTGGGGACACTGTAAATTGAAATTAACAAATTAGCGCAAATCAATTTGGAGGAGAGGGGAAAACCGGAATATCCGGAGAAGAACCTGCTCGGTGCAGAGTAGAGAACCAACAAACTCAACCCACATATGACGCCGAGTCTGTGAATCGAACCCGGGCCACATTGCTGGGAGGCGAGTGCTCTCACCACTGCGCCATCCCCGCACGCCTTTATAGACAGCAAATTATCTTTTAGTTATTTCAAGAATCAATGTTGGTTAGGCTGTGGCTCAAACCAATGAATTCTCACCCTTCTCTTATATTTTTTTGATGCCTCACACCAAATTGTTTCCACTGACTTGATACCTTTTCCGCTCTGTTATTTGTAAGGACTCCAAGAAAGATCGGTGAATTGCATGTTGTGCTCGGCCTGGAGGACCTCGGTCTTGTTAACTTACAGCAGCTGATTAGAGCAAACGAGGTAAATATTTTCGCCTGTTACCTTCCAAGCGAGCAAATCATTATTCTTTTTTTATGTTTCTTGGAAAGTAAACTTGACATTCCTTGATGTTTCAGACAAGTTTGACGTCATCAATTGAGAGCAGTAACCAATCTTCTAGTGCCATTCCCCTGGCGGAGCCACAGCGTGTTCCACCCTCTCAGGCCCAGCCTCCACCTGACATGGATCCCCGTGACACGGCAGAATACAAGACTGCTTTAGAACTGGAACTATGGAAAGAACAACAGGAACAACTGTTTCAGGAACAGGTGAATTAGGTTAATAATAAAACACGGAGGGTTTGGAATTCATACATTAATCTGAACAGTTTGCTAGAAGCCCATTAGTAGGAGCAAGCAACTCCCACACTGAGCGGCATTTTTTTTGTTACGGCATTTTTACACACCAATCTCTTTTTGGACTACCTTTGCCCGAAAACAAAAAGGCATTTCCAGTTCGGTGACGCTGTGACGTCAAGTTGGTTTCCTATGATTGGTCAACGGGCGCTTGCGGGAGTCTCATTCGCGGGAAATTCAATCTAAAAATAAATCGGTCTGTGAAAACGCCCTCATGGGATCCTGGTTTGTCCATTAAACGTTGAGACATTGCATTTTCCTTCATTTCTACAGTTGTTTCATTGGCTGAGACCCTTTGCGCAGAAAACAATAATAGAAGTTTACTGAGAGAATTAATTTGTAGGCAGAGAACCGAGACATTTATGACGGTGCCTACTAATTCAATGGTATTTTTGCGCGGTTTTATGAATATGCGGGAAAAGCAGATCTTAACAAGTGTTATTGAAATCCAAAACGAAAATTGGGGGTAACCACACAGTTTTCAAAGATAATTAACCAATAATATTATTAATAAGCTTTAAAATACAAAGCAATATATGGCGTTCCTTTCCAAATTGAAGCTTAATTATCTCTGAAAAATGCAGGGCTAACCCCCAATTTTCTTTTTGGATACCAAGAGCACTTGCTAAGTTCTGCTCTCTCTGGAGAGTTTTAACGCGCGCAAAAATATCTCCTGCATTAGTAAGCACTACCGATAGGAAATCCGAGTATCTGGAGATGCGCAGAACGTAGGCAGCGTCCTTAAGTCGCTTGGGTGTGACGATTTCACGATGCACCATATCCCACTACTACCCACTTTCAAGCCTCAGCTTTCCTTTTCTTTCAATTAATTAATTATTGTTATTCTCGTTGCTATATCCCCATCAATAGCGTAGCTCCATCTTTCGCTGTATAAAATGCTATAGTTATTCAGTACTTGTTTCTACAGATGCAGCACCGCGAAAACTCGCACATGAAAGCTCTAGCAGATGAGTGGAAAAGACGCGACAAGGAACGGGAATTGATGGTCAAGAAAAAGGTGCGCTTGAAATATGATCGCTAGTTTGCGCAACGACACTGAACGGCAGCGACGACGTTACGAATAATGGGGAGCTTAAGCACGCGCGTTTTTGAGACGCGGATGGCAACAGGAAGAGAACATTTCGCGTGCCAGGACAGTGTTGTCTCCCAGATTTTTATACTAATCATCTCTAATATGGAGAAAAGATACTTAGCAATGTAAATGTGGTTGTGTGAATACAAGTTAAAAGAGAAAACGGCTCAGTTCTGGTTGTCATCCGCGTATCAAAAACGTGCATGCTTAAGCTCCCTAATGGGTTCTACCAAGAAAACCCATCTTGCTGCTTGTGGAAATAGAGACCTTGTGAAACGACGCCCTTGATGATGTAGAGAAAGCCACCAAACAGCAATTTAAATGAAGAAATGCTTTACCGATGTTGACTCGAGGATACTCGGAAAAATCCGAGTGCTCCTTTGTAGGAATCGTTGACTTTCCGAGTAATAGTTCGGAAACTCTACCACTTAGCTATAGGAGACTTGTTGGAATTTGAAAACTGGGCAGGTTTCTCGAAAGTCTCGAAATCTTTTAGGTGTCACAATTCCCTCTGTATGATCTTAAGAAGGGAGAGGTTTTAGCTCATCAATATTCACACTCATTTTGCTTTTAGTCATCTTGAAAACACACTAAAAGATCAGCTTTTCTAAAACATGCAGATTGCAGTTTCACAAATGGATTTTCGGGTCGGAAAAATGATCGGATTTTTCGAGAAACGGACACCTGATTTTTGGAATTTATTTAAATGAACTAAAATACTGGCTCTGCGTCCATTGCACGTACATTTCGGACATACTTTTGGAGGATGTAAGCACATTATCTCTCATTAATTATTCCCCGTGCGTACCATTTTAATCTTTGGACAGTTACGTGGTTTTTTATAAATGCGGAGCTTATAATGTGGAATTATAGGTCTTCGTAGCATCGTCTTCGTCGTAACTTTGGTCAGCTGCTCATTTTATTACATGTTTTAACGACAACAATCCATTTTAGAAAACTTCGGCCACGTTTCACTATGTGCCGAAGGTAAAACCGATCTTAAGGATGCGTTTTGCTGCCATCTTTGAATAAAGTGCAAGGATGCTATTATTTTGAATCCATTCATTATTGTGGGGAAAAGACGAAGAACAAGGAATCTAGCTAGTTTTGTCCTGGAGATGAATTCAGGTATCGAATGCTCGTTCTTAGGAAATCTGATCATGGCGGTGATAGAGAAAGCCTTCTCTCCTTGTGGAAATTCACTGATCATTGTATATGTATGTTTATTAGAACGTTTCAATTACATTTGCAGCTTGACGAATATTCTCGTCTGGAGGTCAAACTAAAACAGTCCATTGCTGATTTGGAGAAAAGAGAAAAACAGTTGACTTTAAATGAAACTCAGGTATAGAACGATCTTGCATTATTTTTTTTTTAGTGCAGAATTTGGCGAAACCTTCGTGTCTACAACTGGACGACTCGGAATCGTGATCTTCAAATTTTTGGTTTTATCAACGGAGTTGATAATGTAAATTGGCCACCGTACAGAGATTCTAAAGGCTGACGTTTCGATCGTTAGCCCTTCGTCAGAGCGACATTTGTTTGGTGCTGAAAACTTTCTTGTTAAGATTAGGTGTAACTTAGTCACTCACAAGGTACAAGGACTCGCAAGACTTGTACTATGATACCACTGAACTCGGAATTCTACCTGGGATTCTTTTTCCAGTTGTCCTTTCGCCTGCTCCGATTCCCGCTTAAGCCTGCAGACTTTTTTAAGTATCTTTAAGAAACAATTGCTTAAATTGAAAAGATAATTACATTTGTTTCTCAAACAATAAATATTGGAGCTTTCCCATATGGACAGTAGAGCCGCATCTAGTGCAAATCCAGCTAATTCAGTTTTAGAACTACTGGTTATCTGCTTTTCTAACCTGCTTCACTCAGGTGATGCAAATGAAAGAACAACATGAACGAGAACACGAGAGAAAAATGGCAGAAATGAGGGAAGCAGCTCGGAGAATGAAGGAAGACAGCTTACACCAGGTGGAAATGGAAAGGTGTGTTAGCAAAAGTTCAATCCACTCATGTTTGTGTGAGTACCTACCTCATTAATTATTAGTTCGTGCCATTATTTTAAGGATGAAAGTAAAGGATCTGGAACAACAAAAGCAAAGACTTGTCGAGCAGGTATGTAATCCTAAGCCTTTCAGTACTAGAAACTCTAAAGCCTGGTTTTCACTAGCGACGCAAGCACAAGCCCAAGCATAAGAGCGCTTAATTCACAGTGAAAATGGGGTTGATGCAAGCTTAAACACAAGCGCATTCACAAACACAAGGATAAAAGATTTTCCCTTTTCCATTTGCTTGCGCTTATACTTGCGTTCGCGTGGGTGAAAACAAAACGCAGCATAAGCACAAGGAAATTTGCTGCCTGCGTCTGGCCAATAGGCTATTTTACAGTTGTTTGCTCAGCGACCAAGCCTATGAATGGCTGCGAGGCTGCCGGTGACCTTGCATTGATACAGACCTCACTGCTTTTATCATGTAAATTTTGTTTTTGTAACGCTAATTAGTCCACATTAACATTACAAAAGCATGAAGGTTTGTATCAAAACAGGGTTTTTTTTTTTTTTTTTTTTCATTTAATTAAACCACTAGTTGTTGGTTTGCTCAGGTATACGAAGCAGAGAAGCGCTATCAAGCAAAGGAGAATGAATTCATGGCATACAAGGAACAACAACTCACAAAACCGGAAGTTAGACTAGAGTCTGAAATAAACTTGTTAAAAATGGAAAAGGTGAGAGTTTTAAAAGTCAAACACTTAAAAATTAATTTGGGCACTTTTTGAATCTGTTAAAATTTTCATGTGGCTTTTCCGAAAAAACACTTCCTCCGGCAAAATCACATCACATGTTGCCGAAACAAAAATGTTCTTTGCTAATGTTCGAACGATGGTGTAGTTGTAAGTATTTAACAAGAACAGGAGCCCATCTGGAGCGTGCAACTTCCATACAGCGTCTGTGAAACGGCGTTATCACAAGTAGGTTTATTTTTAGACTAGCCCTTCCCGCGAATTAGGTCAAAAAACAAAGGCAGTTCCGGTTCGGTGACCCTATGACGTCAGCTTAATTTCTTGTAATTAGTCATCGGGCTCCTGTGGGAGTCTCATTCGCGGGAAATTCAATCTAAAAATAAATCGGTCTGTGAAAACGCCCTTACACGAACACAGTATGGGTTCCTGACAAGAAATATTGCTTGTATACAGGCGGACCTTGAGCGCAAATTGGAAACATCGAACAAATCCAAGATTCACTATAAACAACAATGGGGTCGAGCTCTTAGGGAACTGGCACGAATTAAACAGCAGGAACAGACAGCGGCAAGAGCGCGGCTCAAGAAACAAGAACAGGAATTGGAGCATATGCGCCTGCGATATCTCGCCGCTGAAGAGAAAGAGGTAGGGTGCGGTTTCCTTCGTAAAAGAACTTATTTTCTTTGGTCATATTTACTTTTTCTCATCCCGCTCAAGTTATTAGGAGAAATTGTCCTTTTGCTTGTTTTAGTACTGCACCTGCAGCAAGATTATTGTTTTCTCCTTCAACCGATTGTTGCGTTGCCGTTGTTATATTCGTCGCTGAAACTCCCTGCTATTGTTGCACCTGTTTGTACGCGAAGCCCAAGAGAGTTTCGTGTTTTTAATGGCAAGGAAGACAAAACATGAGGAAAATAATTGAAAAAAGGGCCCAGCTCTCAACATTCATCCAGAAAATGTACCATCCTTAGCAGACCCTCTGCAGACCAGGGTCTTAGATGTTATCTTGTACTCTTTGCCTTTAGGTTGTAAAATCGGAAAAGGAAGAATTGCAGGAAATTAAGCTTGAACTATCCAGGTGAGACACCTCAAATAAACGTATTTAGTTTATGCATTTTCCCGCGCTTACAGTGGGTTTTAATTGGCGTATTTGAGTCTCAGCGACTGTTTTTACTTCTGGGTTTGGATTAACGGTACATTACCGATTTAATTAAGATGGTAAAGTCATGGAAAATTTATAAGAGTGCAGGATATGCGAGAAGAGTGTTTTTATTGTCATGTATATTTATCGCAGATTAAAACAGCAAGAAGAAGCGAAGGTTCGTTTGGCTCAACGAACAGTGGATACTCAAGTTATCAATAGTGATGGAAATGCCCCCTCTTCTCAGAGAGGTAATATCAGACATCCGGGCCCCACAGGCTTGATGTCTGTTCGCGAAGAGGATGAAGAAGATATCGACAACAGGATCGCGAAACTGATTGAAGAAAGAGACACCTTGTTACACACCGGCGTTTACACCACAAACGATCGAATCATTGTAGAACTTGATAAACAGATACGAGATGCTATTGCCAGCAAAGGGTCTTGATGTCGACCTCAACGATCAAACTCACAAAATTAAAGCGTGGTCGGTGACATGAATTAATGGAACAGGCTGTGTACACTGTATATAATCATTTTAAATATTTATTATCGTGAGTACAATCCTGCTTCCTTATGTTTTGGGCTGGTCTTGGCTTGATAGCCCAATAGACCACTTTCGATATATTAAAATTCAGCTGGATAGTGAGGCTTAGAGGACACAAACAAAAGAAATGAACAAACATGTTCATTCAGTTTCCTTTGTTTGTGTCCTCTAGGCCTCGCTGCCAAGCTGAATTTTAATACATCGAAAGTGGTCTATTGGAAGAGCACTGTATCGGTGTCACAGAGGTCACGGGTTGCATGCTTTCTTTCGTTACTTCGTAAGTAACTTTCACAACTGTCCTCAGGTTTTACATATTTCACTCCCAAAATCTGAATTTTGATTCTTCTTACTGACTTCCATACGTTACTTTTTGTGTTAGCTATGGGAATTTGATGATATACCTTTGGGAAAAAATCTATGTGATAGATTTCTTTATTTCGTCACCAGTGCTAAAGCTTGTGAGGAGAAAATTTATATCACTCTTGGGAGTGAAAAGGTTAAGAGCCATTTTAAATGAAAACAACGCGTGTTGTGCATCGAGTTATAGCAGCTGGTGGAGCCGTATTTTTCTGAGAATCCCACTGAACTGGAAGGCGGCAAGCCGTCGGTTATTTTCAAACTTGAGATTGGCCGAGGTGAATTCGGCCGAATCAGCGAAGAAAAATCCAGATGATGGTCATAAAAGGGTTGGAACCCTATTTGTACATGGCAATCAAGGGAACTAACCGCTGGACCACACTGTTTTCTTCAATTCCCAGTATCGTTTATCGCACTTTGCGTTTATGTCAGATGTACCATGATGCAAGGTGTATTAGCTATTTAAGCAATAGAGGATGTTTTCCGTGTTTCCATAGCTTCATCTAAACACTAGGGGGAGTTGGGAGAATTCGAGACAGTTATGCAAACCTGAGACGCATTTGACGGTTTGCATAACTGTCGAGAATTCTCCCAACTCCCCCCGAGTGTTTAGATGAGGCTATGGAAACACGGAAAAAAGTCCTCTATTGCTTTTATAAAATATTTCTCAAAGATAATTCGACAAATGAAGGAAAATGCTGGTTTTTTTTTTTTACTTTTTGATTGAAAAAGATTTTCTTGATACATGCTCTACACCTACCAGCCAATCAAAACGCGCGTCTGACAATACATAACCAGTCAAAATTCGTGGGATGTCACAGCCGTGTTTCCATACTCTCGTCTAAGAACAGCTATTGAACAATGAGAGTTCGCGTACTATCATAAATATTTTATAAAGAGTGGTCCTGTGTGTTTGGCGTTTTGTGATGTAACTTAAATCACCGCATACTTCTACATTATTTTTTTTCTCACTGCGCGAACGGGTGGAACTCTTCGAATCCTGCAATCTGATAAGCTCGCAGGCCAACCTTAAAGTGCCCCTGTGATAAAAAATCGCTTCCTTTTTTCTTCAGATTATGAAAGTTTGTTTGCTTAACACCTGACTGGCAAAATTTTGAGCCTTGATTTTTGTCCAAAGTCCGTTTACGTCAAATGTAAGTGTTACAAAATAACTTCAAACCTGCCCTATTGTTCTGACACAAAGGGCGATTGTTCTGGAGCAACCACGACACGCCACAATTGTTCAAGATGGCGGCGCCCGGGAAATTTGAAAGCCAAAATAAGCGTATTTGGAATTTATTTTTCTGGCGCCAGTTGTTCGAAGGGTGGATAGCGCTATCCACTGGATAAATCACTATCCACTGGATAACTCAATTGGTTTTGCTAGCGTTTATCCGCTGGATAGTGATTTATCCGGTGGATAGCGTTATCCACCTTTTGAACAACCGAGGCCTGGAACACAAACGCTTTCACTGGAAAAAGTTTGAGCAATTTCAATTGTAAACATTACGTTCTGTGGTTTAAAGTTATTTTGTTGTTTTGGGCGGACCATTAAATGGGAAAATTCCAGCTAGCTAAAATAAACAGGTGTCTTTGAATCAAGGCTTAAAACTTTGGTCGCTCAGTGTTTAGTTAACATACTTTTGAAATCCATAGAAAAATAAGAATTTATATTTTGGTCCCAGGGGAACTTTAAGCAATGGTTCCCAGCCACAGCACATCTTTTTAGGAAAAATAAACAGGTTATTCACTGGCCTTGTTCGGTCCGTATAGGGAAAAACTGTGCCCGAGGTCTCGAGTACGGCCCGAGGTCTCGAGTACGGCCCTAGGCCGCAGGACATGTATCACAGCATACTTCCACAATATTAATGCTGTAGTTTTATCCCCACTGGGAGGGGAGTAATTTAGTTTGTCGGTAATACTTGAGTCATTCTGTTGTACATTGTCACACCAAGAACCAATCCAGTTCGCGCTTGTCAATACCCACTAATTAGATTAAAATATTTGAAGTTTCATATATTTGAGCTGCGGAATAGGCCATTTTACAGTTGTTTGCTCAGCGACCAAGCCTATGAATGGCTGCGAGGCTGCCGGTGACCTTGCATTGATACAGACCTCACTGCTTTTATCATGTAAATTGTGTTGTTGTTACGCTAATTAGTCCATATTAACATTACAAAAGCATGAAGGTTTGTATCAAAACAGGGTCACCGGCAGCGTCGATTTCATTGCTAGGCCTGGTAACGTAGCCACAACTGTAAAATGGTCTATTGCATGAAGCGAAAGTTGGAAACATGATCGCAATCAGTTGAGCAACTTAAGCAGCTGCAGCAGCAACTGACAAAAATCCAGGCTCGAACGGGAGTCGAGCCAACGACCGTAAGATTGTGCTGCACTTTCTTTACCAACTGAGTTCTCAAGCCCGTTGGTAGCTGGCCGATTGCGTCTTCCCGTACAAGCTTACACTGCGATTTTTCGTGCAATATGTCTCGCAACGCAATTTCTACAAACGTTCTCACATTACGAAACAAGTTGTTTTACGGGTGTTACACTGAGCAACGTTTCATGCAACTTGTCTCGTTTCGATGATAAAATGAGGTTAAAAGAACATTTTCATTGGCTGATACCGCAAACTGTTGCGATACAAGTTGCAAGACAGATGTTACACTGCGGTATGCTTAAAAATTCGTTTGCAATCGTTGTGGAAAGCAGAAGTCAACTCTACTTTCCGCGAAGGTTTCTGCAACTGGTCTCGCAACATTGTTGGCCGGGGTTCATGCAACTTGTCCCGCAATGGCGTTGCGAGACAAGTTGCACGAAAAATTGCACAGTGTAACAGCGCCTTTAGTCTCCTTCGCAGCCGTTTTTTGTTATATCACGCAACCCCGAGCGTTGCGTGACGTCCCAGTAACGGCTGCGAAGCTTTCATTCTATGAGTTCTTTGCTCGCGAGAAAAACACCCCGTTTTAATAAATTAACCTTGGACGACCTGGACAGTCCTTATAATCCAGCCAAGCTTTCCCCAGTTCCTCTCTTCTTCACGCGCACGTGATCTTGCGTTTCAGAGAGATATAGGTTTTCAATCGGGGTTTGTTTGCGTGCATTTGTGGTTTTGACTACTTTGATAACCGACAAGATCTTGGACAAAAACACTTCCGGCTGTTAAAAACGTGGCAAAAGGTTTTCCCAGCCTATCCTATTGGCCAGCTACCCGCGAAATCCGTGCCATCGTCATAATGGTCTACTCTCTTTCATTGCACCTTGTGTATTAGGTTTACATGTGATCTCGAGCTACAGAATCAATGTTTTGAATACGTTGTGCGATCCATGGCAAAAACAACGAAAGAGAAGTTATTACCGTCTAAAAGGAAAAATGCAATACGATCTGGGCTTCGTTATTTAAATACTTTAATTAAAATGATCTTCATTAAACTTGCAAATGCTTTTATGGTTCGTTGGTTTTGCAATTTCTGCTGAGATAACATCGACGTCGCTAAAGAAATAAAAATTGGGTAATTTTTCAAATGCGAATCTGAAATAGGATTTTGGTTTTTCATGTCTATCATTTTTGTAGCGAAATGGGAAGGATATGTAAATCGTGCTTGGAAAATCAGCTTAGGATGTTTCCACCCTGTCTGCCCTTTTGTTTTTTCCTGCAAATCAGTAAGTAAATCACTAACCTGCGATCAGGGCCATTTTTAGCTTCGCCCATATGTTCTCTTATGTCGTTGCTCGCCAACTCCACATTACGTACCACGCGAAACTAAAATAGAGCCTGATCGCAGGTTAGTAAATCACAAAGTTCAGATTCTTCTTTCTTCCAAAGGACGACCGGTTTGCGCACGAGTAGTCATGCATGTTGATGAGGGCAGTCCCATTTCTTCGAAAATGGATAAAATTTGCTTTCTTGAGCTGAAGTTCTTCATCAATATCATGACTGAAAAGTTTGCTTGGAGCTTGAAAGAAGGAATTTGTGTTTATGCAACAAATGAAATAGGATTCTTTTTGGTAAATAATTCGGAAAAGCGGCCAAGCAAAAAGACAAAAGCTTTTAAGGTTTTGTTTTCTTTCGTATTCTTCAATGGTAGCTCTCCGTGAAAAAAATCTCTTCTCTAATCCTTTGAAGCTGTCAATATTGCAAAAAAAGGCGTATTTTTAAATCGGCCGTTCGCTCGACTGGACTTGAAGTCCTTTTAAACCAATCAGCGAATTGGGGCTCAACTACTCAAAGGCGGAGTGGTAGTGAGGAGAGGTAGTCAAAAACAAGACGAGCTCGCTGAAGTTTCAAAGTGCAACCTTCTGCAACATCAAATCAGAGAAAATTTAAAAAGGAATTCGGAATCAGTGAATGAAAATTTCAATGGCGCTTGAAATCAAGGTTGGTGTCATGGGCAAATTTGCTAAAAGCAAGTCTTTAAATGGTATGAGGGAAGGCTACTTCAACTGTCAGGGCAAAGACGAATTAAACTAGAGTCGCTTTTTAAAAGCCTGATTTGGCCTTCTTGATTTTATTCCAACTATTGTTGAAAAGATCATCGAATTTAATCTGTATTTTGCGACAATGATCTGTTCGCCCTTCGTTCGCTGTGTTGTTACGCATCAACGAATTGAGTTTCCTGCGAAGGTAAACGCAATCACCAGTTTACTTCAACAAGAGAAAATTGTGAACATCATTCGGTCGTAGAAAACGTTAAACATACAAAAATTGCTTTAGTTTGTGATTTTGTTGTTTAAGGATTTTAGAAAGGAGCTAAAATATGGGTTTCGGAGCTAATTATGCCAAAAGATTTTCATAAAAGGGGAAAAGCAATAGAGCAAGGAAATGCATTTGTCATATACTGATTTAAGGGTTTATTTAAACAGAACTCACCCTAATTCTCGATTTGAACGTTTGCTAGCATTTTCAATCTAGAGAAACGTTCTTTGAGCCGAAAGAATTGTAACAATTGTATAAATTCACTGAAGTTTCGACGTCATGATTATTGGAGTAAAACAGCGATCTGCTCCAATGAGTTCGATAATTTGAATTTGAGACGTTTGTGAATATTTTGTCAGTATGTCTGACTAACAGTGAGTGTTGTTTAACAGTCTTGAATGAATTGGGAACACTCATCGTAAATCATGACACAATCAACTTTATACAATTTCCATAGGAGAGTGTGCTCGAGAGATTCTTCCTGAAGTAATTAATGCTGCTCACTTAAGCCATTAACAATGTGGAGCCAGTTGGAACTTATGCTCAGTTTATGCGTGTTATTGGATGAACTGTGGTCGTAGCAAGATTCCGGTTTCCTCAGGCAAACGGAAAGCGCACCAAATGAAAAATAAGATGGAAGAATATTCGTTCACGTTAAGGACAGGATAGAGTTAATTCAAATTTTATGTGATTACAACACTTTCGAAATTGTATTTAATTCCTAGGAATTCCAAGCTGGTAAATATTTTGTGAAGAGCCATCCAAAGAGAGTTAAGCCTTACGGTCCTGCGCCTAAGCGCGCAAAGGTTTCGCTGCCGGATGTACCGTCAAGTCGTGTACAGGACACCCAGCATGCTTTCACTGTTGATGACATACAAAAATGTCTCTTCAACAAATCAGCTGTTAAACCAGAAATCGCTCGGGATTTAACTACCAAGAAACATGGATTTAATTGTTTCTGTAAGTATAGCAAATGCAACGGTACGATTAAACAGTTCTAAAATTTTTCCAAGGCATCATGTCACCAGACTCGGATCTCGTGTGGCTGATTCCCTTTCGTGAGTTTCCTTTATCAGTAATCCTGTTAATTCGTTCTTGCTGACTCGTTACATACTCCTGTTTGCGCTTGTTTCCTACCACTTTCTTTGTATTTCTATTATTGTTTACAACCAGTTTAATCCTGTTTTAGGGTGTGACGCAAGCACCACAAATCTCAGCTTCAAGTGTCCGCGTCACAAACACGAAACACCTATTCGTCATTATAACTCCGACCTATCGCTTGCTGTATGGTCACTTCCTCCTGAAGTTGAGTTGTGTGCTTCTTGCATACCTGGAGAGGGATACGGTGTCCGCGCCAAGCGCACGATTCCTGTTGGAGCATGGATTGGTCCATACGAGGGAAAATACCTGAAGCCAGAGGATTTGGCTCCACTCGCGGACACATCTTATATGTGGGAGGTAGGATTTGTTGTCAGAATGACGCGTTCGCTTTTCACATCACATCGTCGACCGAAAAGCTCTCAGTACCCTACTCGCAACAACACGAAGGAAGCCGTCGTACCATGCAAAAAAAGAAACTAACAGTATGCGTTAATACTGAAAAGACCCCCGTATTAGCCAGTAGAAATCTTGGGTTTCTCATTTATGTTCGGGCTGTTCTTGTACCACTCACATTGTCTTCCTTTTTTCCCATCCTTAGATCTACAAGGACGGTAAACTGGCGGGATTTGTTGATGGAAGTGACGAAAAAGTTTCAAGCTGGATGCGGTTTATCCGTTGTGCCCGACACAAAAAAGAACAGAACCTGTTTGCTTTCCAATATTTGGGAAAAGTCTATTACCGCTCATTCAAAGCCATTCAGCCCGGAGAAGAAATGCTGGTTTGGTATGACGAAAAATACCCACAGTACCTTGGGCTTCCTGGTGTCATATTTGATATGGCCGCGACTAATACTGCTGGTGAGAATCTAGCTAGCCAATCATTACGATTTTTTAATGTAAGGTCATCGTAATATATTAGGACAGAGAGTTAATAAAATTCTTACTTTTATCAGTAGGGTCAAATTACCCGCCGGAGGAATCAGGAACTTTTCTGCCTCAAGAGGGAGAAAATTCATCTGCAATCGAGACTGTGATGACACCAAATCAATTTCCACCCACTCCTCCCAGCTCGGTACCTTCACCCGCCACCCCACCTTCACCCGACAGTCAGCCAAGCTCTCCCACTAAAGCAATCAGCAGCAAGCCGGTTAGTGGCCAACAACAAAAAGTGGGGTCTGCCTTCGATTTTTCAGTCGCCAGTGTAAACTGTGAGAAGTCACCGTTTCCCTTGTCGCCCCCTCTCTCCTCACCCTGCGGCATTAATAGGGACACCGCCTCACCTAACCAAAATGAAGATAAAAGTAAAATTTCGTCTTCAGGTAAACAGCCTTCTTTATTTGCCGGTATCACTGAGCTGAGCTTATGGAAATGCGGCCAGTGTAAAAAGTCGTTCCCTCAGCGGATCATGCTCCAAGTACATGTATGCAATGAAGCTCCAAAGAAGCCTTATCAATGTGGCCACTGCGCACAAAGCTTCTCCTCACCAGCACAGCTGCGTGCGCATGCTGTCACTCATATCAGTAAGAAACCATTCAAGTGCGGTTACTGTTCCCGCGCTTTTGCCGGCGCCACGACCTTGAACAACCACATTAGAACACACACTGGAGAAAAACCATTCGTATGCGACAAGTGTGGAAAGAACTTTACACAGGGATCTCAACTTAGCAGGCATCAGAGAATACCTGGAGACTGCGCGGTACAAGTGTAAAAAATAGGGATTTTGAAGAAAAATGACGCTCGGCATTAAAGAAAAAGATTTTTAGATTTGAATATTTGTCCAGATGAGAGCATTTTTCCTAGGGGAATACAATACAAAACTAATATCAACCTCCCGAACATTTTTGTTTCTTTAAGGGGTGAAGGTCCATTTTTAACTGATAAACTAAACAATTTGTGAATCGTGATTTTGGGCAGAAGTTAGGGAAAGATTGAACATTGTTCTCATTATGAAGATGCAAGTGTAGAGAAAAAAGAGCTGTCAATGCCTTTTGAAATTTTTATCGGAAGACTAGGTACATTTGCATTGAGCCACTTGTTTCAGTGTATGTAAGCTTGTAAATTTGGAATTTTTTGCCCAAATCCCGTGGGTTCGCTTTGTTCAAAAGCACCTCGCCTAACGTGACTACGCGATCGCGCGCGCACTCTACACGCTTCCGCTGTGTTTGTGTAATCAATTTGTCCTGTTTTTTGTGTCTTGGGTTTACTGTGTCAATGCTCTTTCTTGAGTATTTTACGATCGAATAAGGGTTTGTTTTCTTCTTTTTTCAAGAGCACAACCATATTTAAACTTCTGAATGGCAAGGTTCTTGAAGGTTCGGAATTAAAAGCACAGAACATGAGATAATTATATTTCATCTGTCTCTCCAATAAAAGAATCAACTCCTTATGTATTCCATGCAATTCAGCTAAAAATGCAGCTAACAATATTGAATATGGATTTTTTTAAAGTTAGTATCTAATAAGCCTCTTTCAACATATTATTCAACTTGTTTGCTGTTCCGCTCCGTAGTTCTTCTGAGTGCTTTCCTTAGGGGATGCATGTTTCTGGAAATTTAAATGCCCTTGACTTTAAAATCAGTTCCGTTTCATTGGTTGCTTTCGTGTTCGTTTTTCTTGCAGTTTTCACTGCTTTTACGCGGGTCATATCTAGCAAAACTAGAAAACATGTCGACGCAACTAGAATAATTTTGTAATTTCATCGCCTTTAGGCTCCATCTAAGATTTGTCTAAAGAACCAATAACAATTCACAGTCCATTGATTTCTTTGAAGAAACAAAGACGTTACCGACTCAATATTGATAGCTGATGGCTTGATTTTCTCTTCTAATGCAAGTTATTTTGTCATCACATTCATTAATCCTGATCATTACCATGTAAATGGAGAGAAAGAAAGCACTGAGTTTGTCTGGAATATTGGATCCAGCGAGCCATAATAAATAACTAAAACTAAAGCGAATATTAACCCTTAACGAAATTCAAATCCCGTTTTTATTAATGCGACTGCAATAAGCTTGCTAGGCTGCATTGTGCACACTCTTAATGCCCCAAGAAACCATGTCCTTTCAATAACAACTCTCTCTTACTTAATACTGTTTAATAATATTAATGAAGGTGATTGGGGGGGGGGGGTTACTTTCTAAAGAAACAATATTGCCGCCTCAGTGGGGAATGAAACACAAAAATTATGTTTTATAAAACTAGTTGATAAACATAAATTGATCGCCGCGTGAGCTGACCTTTGGAGCGTTGTCTCTTTGGGCGAAACGGCAAATAGAACCAACGCCCTACGAAGGGCTGATGACGCTCGAAACGTCAGCGCACAAATCCGGCTTTCTTACGTGTTTTATTTACCTTTATCAACTAGTTTGATAAAATGAAATTTTCATGTTTGATAGTTTTGGCCTAGTGAAAAAAGCCACTTGAGCAGTGAGTTGGTTATCTTGCGCTCTTTGTTTCCTTTTTTAACACTAAGTCATTAAATGTTATATAATTAATCCCATTCAACAGCGAAAACGTGATCCTGACTACCACACACTGTTGTTGCAACTCTCTCTCCTCAGTACCTCCCCCGGCATCTAGCTGTCTTGCACAGAGAGGGCCTAAATGTTGTTTCCTGTTTTTCCTTGGTTTTATTTCAATGACTTATTGGTCAAAAGCAGGAGTAAATTACCTGTCAAATTACATCTGTGACCCAAAAATGTTATTTGCTATTTGCCTCTGGCTGACATTCCAATGATCAAATGACCACGTAAACCGCGCAAATGAGTTTCCATAATTGCATTGCATATTTAATTCGAATTAAAGGTGTTGCATCAGAGCATCAACTATCTAGGCAAATATATGTTCATCTATCTGAGAAAGGCGTGAATCGTTTTTCTGTGCTCTAACCTTTAAAAGTACTTCTAGCACGTTTTTCAATTGCCCTTTTACTTTCATTTATCTTTCCCGACCTTCCTTCAACCGCTCTTTCTTACATTTTCCTTTCACCGGAAATAATAGTCAAAAGGGAACGAGCACTAAATCACGCTTTCCGTTATGGTAAACAGTCCCCTGGGATTCCTTCGTGCTTGTGCAGTTGAGAGGCTTGAGTAAAAGTCTTTCCACATTTTTCGCACAGAAATGGTTTTTCTCCGGTGTGCGTGCGTACGTGATTATGGAGAGTCGTCGCTCCAGCAAATGATCGAGAACAATAGCCGCACTTGAACGGCTTCTCTCCGGCGTGAATGACTGCGTGCATGCGCAGTTCGTTGGGATAATCAAAGGACTGATTGCAGTGACCACAGTGATAAGGCTTGTGGGGCCTATTAGGACACACATGAATCTGCAGTACTGACCGTTGAGCGAATGATTTTCCACACTGTCCACAATTAAGAACGGTTGCATCAGTACTATCCGAACTGTTGTCTTCCTCGTCACTATACTTTATATGGTATTCTTCAGCTGACAAAACTTCTTCGTTACATTTCCCACCGTGGTTAACAGTGACATCATGAAATCTATCAATTGTCTTATTTCGTTCAACACCTCTCCCTGCTCCATGAGATACGACCTGGCTTATACTGTTGGAAGAGTATCCCCCTGTCACTTGCGAATTGAATTGCTTCTCTGTCTCAGTGTATGTCCGTGATGCTTGATTGACAGAATCGTGGCCAGTCAGAGACGCTTGGGGGCCCACACTACTCACGGAAACACTCCGACTCGAGCGACGTTTGACACGAGAGTAATCATATGACCGATTTCGTTTAGATACTGATGATGTGGATGAAGGAAAATGAGCATGCGCGGATCCTTGAAGACTTTCTCGTGGAAGTGTGACCGTCATTTCAGGGTGTTGTCTCAAATCTAAATAAAATATCAAACAATTCAGGTAAGTATGGTGCGAAGCAGATTAACTTGAACTCCACATTGACTCTATACGATTTTTCCATTTTTTTTCCTTAGAAGGCTTAAGACAGCCTTGTGCGGGCCTTTTTCTCCGCAAAGTGTTGGTGGGTGGCGCAGAAAATCTTAGAACCCTTAAACACCTACCTTCAAGTTTTTGCGTCCCTCTTCCCCTATTGTCTGACGAAAGAAAGAGAAACCTGCTCCCCACTGTGTAGTCCTACTCCGGAACTTTGGTTTTATCAACGGAGTTGATAATGTAAATTGGCCACCGTACAGAGATTCTAAAAGCTGACGTTTCGAGCGTTAGCCCTTCGTCAGAGCCTTTCGTCGATTCGCTCTGACGAAGGGCTAACGCTCGAAACGTCGGCTTTTAGAATCTCTGTACGGTGGCCAATTTACATTATCAACTCCGTTGATAAAACCAAATTTTTGTATACTACTTCCCCACCGACGCAGCACCACAGTTTCTTTAGAAACTACCCCCTTCTATTCCGGAACTCCCTCTTACCCCTCCCTGAAAATGGGCCGGGAATCCAGGCGGGAAAAGAGCGAGTCCTGTATTACTTGCAGGCGCATGCTCGGAATGTTGCAATCATGTTGCATTAGATACCAGGCTGGAACTCCGACAACAAAAAGATCTTTTAGGTCTTAGCGCTTTGAAAATTTAACTGTTTTCTTACCACTGTAGTCGCAACATTCCAAAGTGGTCCTTGATGATTCATTGATTACTGTAGACACATAAAATCACCTGGTCAATCTGTAGCACTACAACTGGCAACAACGACTACACACGAACGAACAGCACTACCACTTTTTGCCGTTATGAAATCTTCGATGACGTAATGGTCTTAATTAATCTGCAACTTTCTTCAGGATATGTATGGGTTTGAACGATGCGATAATAACACTATTAACAACTTACAGCTTTCTTTCTTAAAAGTCACGATTAAATTTAATTGGTTTTTTACAGGAGCAATGGGCTAGCAAAGTAGTCACACGAGTCACATAATTCAAGAATTACGTTATCCACGGCTATCTTTAGTACGCACATTCCATGGATGACGTAAGGCCTTTTATGTATTCAATAATCGCTTCAAATCAAGCGCTTCAATGACACAGAAACGCAATATATTTTGTACTAAATAAAGAGTGGTATATTCATAAAATGTTAAGTACATTAACGTTTTAACAGCGTTTGGTGAATAAACATCATAAGTTGCGTGATTTGAAGTCTCACTGACTATATGGCCGAGTGGAAGTTTGGGTCTGTTCACCGACATAACGAAAACTAATTGTTGGTTTTCACTCACAAAAGGAAGCGTTTGCATAATAATAGAGTTCAATTCCCGGAGGATTTGGTCGAGGCACCAACATGGCCGCATTTTCTTTGTTTAGGGGCACCAACATGGCGGTCGTGACGTCATGTGAAAACGGAGTATAAACAACGTGCAGAACAAGAACCGCGCTCGGCCCATGGCCGCGCGGTTAAAAAATCGTATATGAAAATTACCGTGTGATTTGCGGTGTCAGGAAAATAACATCGAAATTATGCCTTGTCGTGTCCAAACGAGGAGAAAAATCACGATCGCAGTGATGTTGGAAAATTATTGCCAAATAAATGAAACGACTGAGGGAAAATCCGTCTGTGCAAATGCTGAACTGGTAAAGATAGCATAGGATTTCACTAACTGAGCAACAAAACGGCTCGGAGCCAAAATTTCATATTATCTACAGTACTTCATCTCTTACAATGAGTGTCAGAAGGAAAGTGCTTTTAAGTAGCATTTTTCAAGGGTTTAGTGGAATGAAAATCATCTTCATCCTCATTAATTATTATTCACGAAAAAATTTTGACCCGAAAAAAAATCTTGACAATTAACGTCCGGATAATCGATCTTTGACTGTGCATATATATGTATAAATTCGTGGGCAACGTGGTCAGCAAGAGCCGACGTATGATAACCATTAATTAATGCATTAAAATGTTCCGTTTTCTGTCATGCAATCGTCGTTTTGTTTTCCCGATATAAAAATCATTGCAGTCCCAATAGGCAGCTCTATATACAATCTCAGCCATTTGGCCACGGCTAAGTCTATCCTTCTAAGGAAAGAAAAAATTTAATACGACGAATGCTTTGAAAAGTTACTCAAAGGAAAATTTACTCTGAGTAAATTTTAACCATTCTAAAAATTGCTGTAAATTACTCTGTTTATCACCGTTGTTTGTGTATTATTCCTGATAAAACTGAGATGGCCAAAGGATAAGAGTATTTACGACATTTTTTATCTAACTGTTTTACATTGGGTATCCAAACAATTTGTCCCCGATTTTGAAAAAAAAACACTACTAATTAACTATGCCCAAATAAGGAATTTTTTTCCAAATATGGCTTTTCCCCCAGTTTTGGGGGAAAAAATTGTCGTCATTCCGTGCATGCGCTTGGAAGTAATACAGGACGACAGGACTCTCTCTTTTCCCGCCTGGGTTCCAGGCCCATTTCCTGTGCGGGGTAAGAGGAAGTCCCGGAACAGGACTATTCACTGTGTGGAGCATTGCACCTGCATCGCAGGGGGTCATGGGTTTGAATCCCGTTGGAGCCACCTGAATTTTTCAGGTGTCTTCAAAAGACAATTGCTTAAATTGTCTACATAAGTGCGAGGATTATTCCTTTCTCTTTCGTCTGTGGCCCGCACTACAAATATAAAGTTCTTTGGCATTACAAAGCCATATATTTTTTTCTGATGTAGCGGTCGCGTGAAAGCTGGACAGAGATCAAAAGGGGAAAGGTGAGAGCAGAAGAAAGGAGACGTCTAGCTCAGCCCTTTTTGTACTCCACGCAAAAGCTTTGTTTACGACGCAGTACAAGCAAGGAACTACTGCTGTTGCTGTCTTACCACTAGAAGATTCACGGAAGGTCTCACGTATCTCTAGGGGGATTCCCATGTATTGAGGATACTTCTCATCGTACCACACCAATAGCTCTGTCCCAGGAGGAATGTCTCTAAAGGCTTTGTAGTAAACGTTGCCGCAATACTGAAAGGCAAACATGTTCTGCTCGTTTCCGTGTCGTGCACAGCGAATGTACCGCATCCAGCTTGCCTTGCTTTCGTCATGTCCATCAATGTAATAAAGAAGCTTTCCCTCGTGATATATCTGGAAATACAAATTGTTTCCTTAGCAATTAAAATGAGACGAAAAACTTCGTTGGCAAAATTACGGCTGTCTCATTGCTGCGCGCAAACGATGAAGTTTACCTCCCACATGTACGTGGCATCTGTTCCAAGAGATACTTGATCAGGTCTCACTCTTACTCCCTCGTAAGGTCCAATCCAGGTTCCCGTAGGGATGAACTGCTTTGCACACACTCCATAACCCGCCCCTGGGATCCCAGACGAGCAAAGGCCAACCTGACTTGGGAACGACTCCAGTGCGTACGGCCAGTGAATGTGTTTACTATTTGTTTTGTTGTTGTTGGCTGTTGTTTCTGCTTTGAGTTCTTGATGAGAGCTATGTTTTTGGCATACATTTCCTTTCTCTTGATGACCTCCGTTACACCCTAGAATACGAAGAGGTTTCTTATAAGCAGAGCCGTAGAAAGTGCGTGCCTTTCTTACTCAAGCATAAAACTGACACAAAATTGGGGCTACTTCGCGATGCGTTCGTCAGCCGGCAAATATCAACGGTGTGTATTCTCATTTACAAAATTAGATTCCCCGGTGCCTGATGCTCTTTATGCTTCTTTCATCCTTTATGACATTATCTGTTTACAGATCATTCCGAATGCAATGATTTAAATGTCTAGTCTGCGCATTACTTGCAAATACATGTAGTTTTCAAAAACTGATGTCCGAAATATTAATTTCGTTGTACTGCTTGTCTACTTATCTAGACGTGTTGTTTTTCAATTGTCTATAAAGCGACAGTTGCCTAAATTGTCCAGCCAGCTAAGCCTAGTTCGAGCATCATTCAGTTCTCTCGTCATACGTGTTGATTTGTTATGCTTTGCTGACGGGGTCTTCCTTCTGCTCACTGCTCACCCAAATCTAATAATTTCTATTTTTAATGCAAGGGTATGATATTTCTATGTAAGACTCTCTAATGAATGGAAAGAAAACAGGTGTGCAAATAATGATTGAAATGAAATCCCCAACATCTTAAGGTACCATTGCGGCTTGAGCTGCAATATAATCTACAATTCTTATTAACAAAAACCCCGTCATCCACTTACAATAGCTGTATTCTTCCTGTTTATGCTGAAGGGAATTTTTCAATTCTTCCTCGCTTACTGGTGTAACTTCATTTCGTTTGTACAAACATTGGTGAAGATCTGCCGGAGTAAAGACAACTGCTTTTGTTGAGGGGTGCGGGAACTGATTTTGTGAGACTTGAAAACGCTCATTGTGGCTTGGATGCGTAGTCTCAGACTTTGAAAATCCAGCGTTTTTCATCTTTGTTAACATGAAAAATAAACCACGTTAGCACTCTTATAAAATATAGTCAGATCAGAAAACAAGTATCCAGTATTGTTAGGCGATGAACGTTTACAACTGCGTCATTCCAAAATTACCAATGTCGTAATACCGCACTGGTTGTATAATGCAACTTAAAAATCAACTCTTGTATTACTTAGCTCCTTAAGAGTTTTTAGGAATTATTATCAGCGATACAAAACAAGAATTATTATAGTATGGAGAAGAAACCCTGATCGTTGAGAGCGTAATTTGGACTAGCTACTCAAACCGAGTTGTAACGAAATTGTGACGTAATTTATTCTAAAGTGACCGTTATTTGCCTTTACTTGTCCCGCTCATTGCATGAATTATCATGATTACCATAGTGGTGTTTTGATTTAAGCGTTTCTGTCGCCCCAGATAAGTATTAAGCCTCGCTAATTGAGAATCAGTTTGTATTTTCACTATTGTACATATTATGTACATTAGGAAGATTACGGATATTCACATCCCGTGTTATTCCGCGCTCGCTTTGATCGATAGGTCTTGCTTAGCTTATAAATACCAAGTTGCATGCCACTTAGGTAACTCTTTATTATTTTATTTTACGACAGGAAATTTCATTGATTCTTTATGTGCCTCTTGAGCATTTCGTGAGTAGCTGCAGTAGATTTGAGCTTTGTCTTAGTAAACCAAGTGGAACGAGGATAAGAGAAATGCAAATTTTGCGTGAGAAGTTCCATACTTTTGAAACGAGATGGGACTCGTCAGGGTGTCCAGCACCTTAAAATACAAATGATGTTAATTAAGATGTTTGTTCCTAGATAAAGAAGGAGTATCGAGATTCTGTATCTGGTAATGTGTGCGAAACATTGCAAATACCCAACGGGCAGAGGAGCTTTCTTATTAGTTATGGTCAGGCATTGTCTTGAGTCTGCTTGAGTCTCGTGCACTTCTTTCCTGTTCAACTCGGATTTCAGCTCTAAATCCAAGAGCTGTTCGCAGACATCAAGATTCATCAATCTACTTTCGCAAAGAAAAAGGTGCTGCTTTTTCTTCGAAGCAGTGAACATCTATTACTCAGACAAAAAAATTTCTTTAACTTACCTAGCGTCTTGCCTCTTTCCGTTCTGTAGTTTATGGAATTTTTCGTTGGTGTATTGTTAAGAGAATGCAGTCTGTAGGCCACGAAATTCTATGTGAAATTCATCCGTTGTTTACAAACTTGTCGCATTAAACCATAACGCCGAGTTCATTTGGGATCAGGTAGGGAAGTCTCTTTCAAAACAAAGGCTGTATTGTTGAGTTCCTCTCATGCATTGCAGAACAACTGTCCATGTTTGCGTGGGCGAAAAGCCAATGATAATTTGGATTGATTTACTCATTGTGACGTTGAACTTAAAATATATGATTATATAATACTACCTCTGGTTTGAGAGCTTTCCCAGTGCTGTACATATTTCAGAAATTTTGATTGATGTAGTGAATATTACCAAAGAATGCCTTAACGTTTCTACGTCATGCATATCTAACAAGTCGTCTCGCTTTTTGCGTAAAACACTCAAATGAACAGTTCACTGATTTGAAATCTTTCCGGCATTGTTTGTTTGCCAGCAACAAAGAAAGGACAATGGTTTGGACGAGACGGACGCCGTTAACTTATTCTACCACTGGCATCTCGTTCAAATTTGTCAAATTTGCATGTGACTGAGGCAACGCAGCAGCTGCGTTGGCGTGTGATGTTACCCGACGATAGACTAATCATGACTTTTTTGCAAAGAAATTGGTCAAGGCGCTGAATCCAAAAGCAAAATGCACTTCTTCTACCTAGTAGAAACAGAGTATTAATGTGTTTCAGGGGTCACAACAAAAATGCTTTCCACAATTATAATTATATGATGAAAGACAGAGATAACCACTAAAATGTGATTATCAACTTACGGAGGGCGGGCTGCTGGCCGCTGCAGCCCTTCTTAGCGATCTAACTAATCACATCCATATGTTTTTTTATGACAGTCGTGATATTTCTTGTAACAACTCTCAGCAGCCGTGTCAACGAATTCTGATTGGTAAATAGCGATGTTCCATTACGACCTCGTTCCCAGGTCGACAAAAAGAGCCTGGGAACGAGGTTGGTCCCATTAATTTGAGTGCGAATCTGGTCAGCGGAGAGTCACGGAACAAACAAAGAAAACAAGAAGGGGAAAGACGGAGCTTTCTTTCTCTTTGTTATTATTTTTTCTTAATTTTAAAGCATGAGGAAGAGTAAACACATCTTTGGATTATAAAACAAATAAAAATGACAGAAAGTTCTGGTTTTTGGTAATGACTATTCTTAATCAGCAAAATTCTTTTACGAATGAGAGAAGTGATTCTCGCACTTAGCTGGGCAATTTAAGCTACTCTCCGCTAAATTCGGGTGGCTCCAACGGGATTCGAACCCAGGACCTCTGCGATGCCGGTGCGATGCTCTACCAACTGAGCTATGAAGCCACACAGTTGGGAGCAAGTTAACTAAATTTGTTGAAATCATTTGTTCCCGTGAAGATTTCGATGAATGAAATGAAATGAAATGAATGCCTACTTGAAGTGCGGTTTATAGACATTCATATTTCATTGCAAAAAATCTTTTAGAAACAATACATGTTGTGCAACTTTGAATTTAAAGAAAAATTCATATTCGACCTGGCCTGAAGTTGACTACTCCTCTCGGTTCCAGTCACCTGACCGCTCACCTCGAGCGCATTTCGTCAAATATGGAGGACGCAGTGAAGATAGTCTAGTTCGCGTCACCATGTTTTAAAATCATACGAAGCAAAAAAAAAAAAAAAAATGAAACAAATGATGAAAAGGTACGTTGTATCAGGTCTTACTCCATAATTTATTTGGATAAGGGCAAATGTTTCTTTAGATCTAATTATAATTAGAATGGATGAATGTGCACTTTAATAGTGTAATGGGTTTTTGCGTGACCATACCAAATATGGGTAACTCCTCATTTATGATTGTCTTTTGATTGTCTTTGCCTGTGCAAATTATAACATTGGTGTCAGAAGTGGGATAGAGCCGTCTGGGCCTAGAGAGTATGGATGACGAAAGCTGAGAAATTGTTATTAAAACGCGGGATGCAAGCGACGCCGGCATGGAACTCACTGTTCCATCCTCCCAGCCGAAAGAGTTCGGCCGATTAGGGGACACGTATGGATGACATGTTACGCGCTTTACAGTCGATAACAAAACAGAACCAAGCAATAAAAGACAAGTTGGGACAACAAGGACTGAGAATCGAGCTTCAAGTACAGGAAATGTTTCAACGAGTAGAAGATTTGAGCACTCGAGTAAACAGTCGAGTAACTCAATTAGAGACGGGGCACAAATTTCAAGAAGAAAAACTTCCTGTGAGTATTTGCACAATATAATGGAAGGGGAATTTGCCAAAAAGGATGGATTCTCTCGACTTTAGGCAAACGTTTTGGAGGGTGACATTAGAAAAAGATTCAAGGAAACAAACGAGCGCTTTACAAAAAAATTACATTAAAACCAGGGATAAACTAACAATAAAAAGTAGATTAAAGGCTATAAAACTACATAATAAGAAGCTTTAAAAAGCAAAGTCTTCAACTTGGATTTAAAAGAAGAAAGGGAACAACAAGATCTGAGTTCCAACGGAAGGGTATTCCAAACAGAAGGAGCGGCCATCGTAAAGGACTGGCCACCATAGGTCTTAAGATTTAATCCAGGTTTAAAAAGCAACAATTTGTTTGAAGATCATAAGGAGCTACTAGGTGTATAAGGTTTTATGAGCTCAGTGATATAATCATGTGCAGAACCATGAAGAGTCTTGAATGTAATGACAGCAATTTTAAAAGTGATCCTCTGTTCAATAGGGAGCCAATGAAGCTGAATAAGCGAAGGAGTGACATGTTCGTATCTACTGCTAAGATGAATGAGCCTTGCAGCACTATTAAGGACACTCTGCAGACGTTGTAAAATACATTTTGGCTGACCATAGAGCAGCGAATTACTCCGGTATCAAAGCATACTGGGCCCAATGGGACTCCCTGGCTCTCCGAAGTGGTGTACTGTACCATCGATGGGAATCTCCTGAACATCATGGTGGGGTGACGTGGCAGCTGGTACTTCCAACCGAACTCCGCGCTACTGTGCTAAAACTCTAGTGGGTGGCTACCTGGGGTTCTCCAAGACCTTAGGCAAAGGCCGTGAAAGATTTTATTGGATCCCTTGTCGCCGTGATGTTGAAAAATTGTACCACAAGTGTTACCTTTGTGCTTCCAAAAAAAGGACCAAAAGTGACACAGAGGTCACCCCTGCAGCTCTACAACATTGGGGAACCAATGGAGTTTGCCATTGACGTCCTTGGCCCACTTGCAGAAACCAACCTTGGCAAAAAATACATTTTGATTGCTAAGGATTACTTTAGTAAATGTCCAGAGGCTTATGCCCTCCCGAACCAGGAAACAGTTATGGTGACTGATGTTCTAGTGTCGCAGTTCTTTAGCAGGTCTGGTTTACCCGCTGAGCTCCATTCAGACCAAGGTCGAAACTTCGAGTCTCGCTTGTTTTAGGAGGTTTTTTTGCTTACTTGGAATCCATAAGACTAGGACAACCGCCTTGCATCCCCAGTCTGACGGCGTGGTGGAACGCTACAACCGCACTCTTGTGAGTCAGCTGGCTGCCTTCATAGAAAAAAACGTTCACCAGGGAGACTGGGACCTGCATTTACCGCTCCTGTTGATGTCCTATTGGACAGCTGTCCACGAGACTATCAAGTTTACCCTGCCATGCTCACGTTTGGACGAGAACTACGTGTCTCCTCGGATCTGCTCTTGGGGCGCCCGCACGACGACGTGGAGAATCAAAGCTACGCAGAGTGCGCTCATAGATTAAGATCCTCCACTTTACCAGGGATCACCAACAGACCAGCAGCCAGAGGATGAAGAGGCGTTATGACATGCGCAGTGTTGCCTCTACCTTCAGTAGGGTAGCAATGGTGTGGTTGCACAATCCTCAACAGAAGAAAGGGTTATCTCCCAAGCTCAGCCGGCCGTGGGAGAGGGCATATGTTGTGGTAGACCGCATCAGTGATGTCGTGTACAGAATCTAGAGAGGCCCCCGGGAAAGACCAAAAGTTGTTCATAGAAACAGGCTGTGGACGAACCGTGTCACGACTCGTGGCTGGTCGAGGATCAGCCTGGGGAACGGCAGGAGTCTGAACTCGAAAGAGGCGTTCCACAAAAAACCCTGATGAGCAATGCTGGCACTAAAGCCAGGTGCAACCGTCGCAGAGTAAGAGGTCGACCCCCCAGATCCAGTCCCAAGAACCCCCCAGCCAGTGAGGAACCTGATGAATTGGAGGAAACGTCTCTCTTGCATAGGGACCAAGGATCCGTCAGACGTTCCCAACGGAGACGACGCAGACGACCCCTCAGACACAAGGTCTTTGTTACGGGTGACATTGCAGAGAGAGTGCAACCTTTCTTTTGCTCTTGAACGTTTTAATTTTGTTTGTTTTGCCTTTATGAACATCGAACATTTCATTCAGGCTGTTGATGTTATCCGGGAAGGGGCAGTTTCATGGCTTCTTGCGTGACAAGACCAAATATGGGTAACTCCTTATTTGGCAGAGAGCGGTTGTTTTGGCGCGAGAGTGAGTGAGCGAGTGTAAGTGAGCGTCGAGTCTTTTTGATTATCTTTGTCTGTGCAAATTGCAACAATTCGATTAACTTGTTTGTTTGTCAGTTTAAACAAACAACAGTTGCCTTGAAGACGTAACGTTGATGGCAGTACTTGTTTGCAGTCGAAACCATCATGTCTTCGATCATATGGCGTTATAGCTGGAAGTGATTTCACTATGTCCCATGGTAAGTTAAATAATATCAACCTGTTGGCAGTCATAACCTCTTTTTTTGTCGAATATTAAGTGCCTTTCATCTTTGTCACAAATAACGTTTTATTTTGAGTGATTTACAATTTGCTGCTGATTGATAACCATGAATCCAAAACTTCGCATGTACATTTAAGTTCAACTTTTCTTGTGATGATCATATGTACACGAGTCATAATTTGACTATTTACAGGAATGTTATAAATTGCAAATAGAAAACATGTTGCTGTGTGTCTGTTCAATTAGGGAGCTTAAGTACACAAGTTTTTGAGACGCAGATGGCAACCGGAAGATATAAACATTTCAAATTTCAAGCACCAGGACAGTTGTGTCTCCCAGATTTTTGTACTCATTCTCTAATGGAGAAACGATACTTAACAATGTAAATGTCGTTGTGTGAAGACAAGTAAAAAGAGAAAACAGCTCACTTCTGGTTGCCGTCCGCATCTCAAAATGCACATGCTTAAGCTCCCTAATAGATCAGTATCACAGATGACGTCAAAATGTGGTAAGAACAAAAGAGTGGCCGCCGAGTGTTTCACTGATGTCCTTACCACATTTTGGCATCTTCTGTGATCTGTTACTGAACGGAGGCAGGGCAATATGAAATTTATTTCTTTTATAAAATAGCAAATTAAACGTTTTTGATGGTGATGTCAGCTATGTGTCTAATAGATCATAGGTGACCATAGGTGAGAACCAACCAAAATACTTGAATTATTAAGCTTATTACATAAATGGTAATAATGTTCTAGTATGCCACTGTGCTTAGGCTTAATCTATTTGCTTCCCCATGGCAACCAAATCAGACAGACATTTCCAAGTGAACGTCCTCTGTAGTACTGCAAAGTCATGTGATTGATTTTAGTCACTTCCTCATAAAAAGACAGCTTGCTCCCTCTTGATGTCATGAAAGGGCAACTGATAATCACCAGTAATATTATTGAGGCCATACAGTGGTAAAACTAGTGCGTAGCTCTGGTACTAGTAGTTGTGTGGTAACTTTGAACTTTGACAGTATAAAGCAGAGTCTATTGGTAGTCCCTTCTGTCTTTGTGAGAAGATAGTTGCTTTGGAATTGGTTTTTAAGTTGTCACGTCTTATGTTTCCCTCATTTTGTCTCATTGAAATATCCCAGTGGTGAGTGGGAACATAATTGCTATAATCGGTATTTTCCAGGTACCGGTAATTTTGTTCATTATGAGGTGAGTGAGAAAAGGAACTTGTACTATCCGTTGGCCCACGAGTAAATTTAACAGGACTACAGAGATTTGGTGCAGGTGATGGAGGAGGGCTGGGGAAAACTGAGTCTGCAATATATGTGTCCAGTGGCTGATTATACTTGATTTTTCGCTTTAGCTGAGGAGAAACCACTATGACTTCATGTGGGTGTGGACTGCTACCTGCATAAAATATTATAAGAGAAATGGAATGAAGAATAATTCATAATTTTCAGTTTCTTTTCTTGTACAGCCCAATGAATATTTAGTGAAATATGAATTTAGCTGCAATTATCCTGGTGCAAGGTACTTGGAATAATATCTATGATTCCTGGCTGGAGTTGAACTGATCGTAGGTCTCACCTTTGCCCCCGAAAAGATCTTATAAGGATCATTGGGATTTTTCCCAATATGATATGATAGTGCCATAACTGCTAATTGATATTCTTTTTTACTTGCTTAATAGCTGGGAACCAAATGTTGATGTGTGGGAGGTGCACAAAGAAACTGTTGCTTACTTACCGTGAGTTATTTTATCTCCCATGTCATATATAGCTGCTGGAATTCCTAGATATTGTGGGTAGTTTTCGTCATACCACACCAACATTTCTTCTCCAGGAACAATTTCCTTAAAAGCTCGATAAAACACTCTTCCCAAGTATTGGAAAGCAAACAGGTTTTGTTCCAGTTTGTGACGAGCACAACGGATGAAACGCATCCAGCTTGTAACATTCAAGTCTTTTCCGTCGATGTACTCTGACAACTTACCGTCTTTGAAGATCTGAAAAGGGATGAATGCAATCAACTTTTTTATTGATGTACGTGTATATTCCGCTCATTATGTCATCCACAGTTAACCGGGGGAGAAAGGCAGCCTTCCTGGCAGTTTGAGGCATCCGAAAATGTTTCCCTTGTTTTAAACTTTTCTGAGCTGTACTCTGCGTGCGAGAGGTTTTTGTTCATGCGCGGGATACGATCATCGAAAGCAACCAATGGCAAAACGTTTAGTTGGACATAAGCAAACTGCCCAAAACTGCCCAAGAAAAGCCCCTGGTACCAATTTGAGTAGGTGAACTTGCACTTCGGTCTCATTTGTGATTGGCCAGAGTTCTTTCCATGGTTTGTGTATTCATATTGACGAATTTGTTAATTACAAAATCGTAACGTTAAAATACCTCCCACATGTAAGATGTATCTGTGGATGGTGTCAAATCTTCAGGTTTCATCGATTTTCCTTCATATGGACCAATCCATGCTCCAACGGGGATCTTTTTCCTTGCGCAGATGCCGCATCCTGCACCAGGAATGCTCGATGTACACAACCCAACTTCCGGCGGAAGTGATCGCAAAGCTAGTGGTAGTGTCTGTTCTGACGATAATTTCTTGTTCTTATGGTGGGGACATTGAAAATCTGAATCTTCTGAGCAAGCGCCTGCGTCACACCCTATAAATGCAAAAAAAGCGGTGTAAAGGATAAAGTTTAAATATTAGTCAAGTTCCGCTTATACCACGTCAAGGGTAACCGTTGTTACCCATTGATGACTTGTCTCGAGAGTTGCTGCTGGCATTGATCACGTCAAATTAATCGGAACTGATCGAAAGTCTTTCATTCTTTATCATTATCATATATACTCACAAAAACATTCACTTTGTTGTGTTACTGCTGGCATCTTGATATTGATGATCCGGACATCATTTTGAAGGAAGAAACACCTCTTTAAGGCATTGATCGTGAAGGGCTTCCTGACCATAGCACCTGGAGAGGGACTTGGTTGAACGCGATTTTCCTGGAACCGAGGTGTCTTTGCAACAGGTTGAAACACATTTTGCCACTCGTGAGCAATGAATCTTTTTGCACCAAGTTCCGATTTCTGAATGGAGAAAATCATGGTATTCTTATAGTGATTAAGGTTTAATTTTCTTCCTGGGACATCACTTTCTTTCAATGATATCTAACAGCCTGCCAGCATCATATGACCAAATATTTGACGTTGTGTGGTGGACGCGAGCACCTGACGATTAATTTACAATTTTCTCTTCGACATCCTCGCCGTTATGATTTGGAGTGTGCGACATTATTACAATAACAGGAAGTATTTTTAGACGATGTTCTCGTAGCCCTCGTCAGCATCTTCCTAGCTCAAGCTCCCTAATAACAACAACGAACTCAAATTCAAAGGTTACCTTCTACCAGTTTCCTGTTAGCCCTAAAGGCTTGTTTGTAAGTCATACGTTTTTCCTACAATCAGTTCGTGATTGTGGCGTTTAAATTAGATAGTATCATTAAATGTTTATTATATTAATCCTGTAAAGTCGCTCCTTCTTCCTTGTTCAATACGTCAGTCTTTCCGCAATGATTTCGGCGAGCATTGAAATTATAGTCAAAATTATCGTAGTCATTCATAAGAGAATGATGAATGAAGTATTCAGAATGGTAAGCTATTTTATTAAATGGAAAATGAAGTTACGGCCCCTGGTGGCAGTGAAGTGTGACTAACGCTGTTTAATTTACTCTGTAACTGATTGTAGAGTTCATCGCATCTACCGGTAACCCATCGTTTGGGCCCTGCATAGAACAACGGTGCCTTGTTTAAATGCCATCTGGAGTCTCATGTTAAAATTTAAAATGCAATTTTTTTTATTTTCACAAAACAAAGGATGCTTGTGAAAAATGCATTGATTTTTCAGCTGATATTTCAATATCTTATTACGTATTCTACATATCCCGTTCATTCTCATTCAGTCTTAGTGTATTCAACATAAGTAGAAATGACCTTACCCCACATTCTTTTACTTCCATCTGTAAATGTTCTCTTCTGGTTTTTATCGAAAATTCTTTTGGACTGTGAGCCCTTCCTATAAATACTATCAACTCACGGAAACTCGTTTGTGGTGTGGCGCGATCTCAAAGTGTTGTTGATATAGGATCAGTAAACGTTCGATTTAAATATTTGAAGAGACGGTTAGCATTTTGGCGCGCTTTTTCTTGGATAATTAAAGGCTCTTTTAGTGAAAAGCTTATTGTTTTTGTGGAGAATAATTTAGGGTAATTTTGATTAAAAGAATGCGGACACAGTTCGTTTGTAATGTAGTTTGCAGGTCAGGCAAATTCGCGCCATTTTCTCTTGGATAATTATATTGCTTGAAATTTTCCTGAGGCTATATTGAGTTTAAATGATTGTTCAGTGCTTTGGCTAAGAGGAATCTTACATGTAAATCATAGGAAGTAAAGACATTAATATATACTTTCATTTCTAGTGTAGCTCTTGTGACTTAAGAATATTGTGCTGTGATGAAAAGGCGACTCCTTTCCGCGGCGCTGAAATGAGCATGGAATAAAATTAACAAAATTATATTCTAATCTGTTATGCATGCAAGCGACGTGGATCGTGAGTCTTGTGACTTGAGGGATTGTTGAACTTGTAAATGCAGCTTTAATGATAAAGAGTAAAGTGCTCAGCAACTCTGCGCGTATGTTACATGACTTTTGCTTATTCCTATCTCACGTAGTTCGTGATTACGTACTTTCGCATATTCCTGTCCAAAGTTGTGTTTTTGGCCTCGCAAAGGTACCAGGGTGTATCTATTGATTTTTCAAACAGAAGTCTTTTGGTACCTCCTTTTGTTGCTTTCTGGTCACGTTCTTTCCCAAGGAAATCACTGTTTTTCTTATACCAATTACATCATCCAACATCCTTCTTTTTTTTCTTCTTCAACGACTTTTTTTGTTTCCTATGCAAAGTACATACACGTTTTTGGCATAAATAGGAAATTCTTAGTGACAGTCTTGTGGAGTGGCAGATGAAATTAGTTTTGAGCTTTCTCGGTTTCAGTAAATATTGACTTAGAGTAGGTCTGATATTTTTTCTTCTATCTTCGAAATCTTTCATGTTTACTTATCTTTTTGCTTTCAGTTAATATCTAAATATTTCACGCATGATTCGTTCATGAAGCACACACGTAAATTAAAGTCCCTGTTGTCTGTAAATTCACGGGCGTAAAGCCATTGTACTGAAAGTCGATATTGGCCAATCTTGTCTTAACAAATATCTTATTGTTTAAGATGCAAAGTGATCAAGTGATATT
>NC_090870.1:2578185-2670685 GCF_036669935.1 Montipora foliosa | reverse complement strand
AGCAAGGACCATTTAGCGAGAAGAAGCATCTGATCAGCAGTGTAAATACCATAAAAAACCGAAAAGAGAAAACCCGGTAAAACCCTGATGGAGCAAAGACATTGTTTTTCGAAATACATTCCTCCACATTTCAACCCAGCCTTGCTCCTTTCCGTTTTAGATAATGACATTTTGTGTCCAAATTTTAAACAGAAAGGAGCGGATTCCGACGATCGAAACTGTTCTTGCCTCGTGCCCTATGACATTACTGACTGTTGTGTTATCGTATCAGATCCACTGGAACTACTCTCGTATTTGCATGATTCCCGTGTATGTTTCGCCAAATGCATTGCCTGCGAAAATGTCTTTCCACATTTCTCACATGCGAAAGGTTTATGCCCCAAGTGAGTTCGAACGTGATTGTTCAGCGTTGTCGCGCCAACGAATGTTCGCGAGCAGAAACCGCACTTGAAAGGCCGTTCAGTAGTATGGGATGCCACATGCGCGCGCAGTTCTGAAGAATTGTTAAATGTGCTGCTACACTGTCCGCACTGGAAAGGTTTAGACGGCGGTGAAGGACACGCGTGCATCTGTAAAGCAACTCGCTGGGTGAATGTCTTATGACACTGCCGACACTTCCACGAAGTTAACTCACTCACGGCTCGCTGTTGACTTTGTACCACTCTGCTTTCAGAGTTGCTTGCACCACTCACAGAATTACTGACTTCTGCGAATGACCGCTTCTCAGCGAGACCACTTTCAACAGATCCTCGTCTTTGCTTTAGGGAGTTAGTTGGTACCAATGGAGGGAGGTTCTTATGGCTTGTTGGAGAGATTCTTGGATCTGAAACACATTCATCTAAATGTTCAAATTCAGCTTCATGTTGTTTTCTATTTACACTGTAGAATTACATTAACAATATGTATGGAAGATGTTAACACCTCTAGGAATTCTTCAATGTCATGAACGTTTGCGATCATTACTAATCTCCTTACTTGAATTTATATCACGAGGTTTCCGTTTGTTTTCGATGCGACAGACCACAGATGATAATACTTTCCTTGTTAAATTAAAGGTTACATAGTCGAGTTCAAGCGCTCTACTGATTAAGGACGCTGCTAATCACCTCAAAGCAGATAATTTGAAGTAAAATGTAATGCTGGTTTTTCATTGATGAAATCGAAAACTGAAGCACCTGGAGAAAAACCTCAAAAATCAGCCTACTTTATTTTTCATCATTCTGCAGCAGATTATAACCATGGACTTTGCAACCATCCTGTCGACGCACAGAACTCAGTATCTTCTCTTTTTCGTCTCCGATTGAATGACAATCGTTCTAAGTTGATTACTATTGAGCCATTAGCTTACGGAGATCATAATCGTTTACATTCTCGTCATCATGTCGATAAGCTAATGACATCGAGTTACCTTGGTAACTTCTTACAGCAGCTTTGGTTTGGGTTGGTGTATTGGAAAGACAGTTTTCAGATGATGATGTTGCTGATTTTAATGATCTGCTATACTGGTGTGTCTGGTTTGAATCTCCTTGCTTTTTTTCCTGTGGGACTGTAGATGGAATCAAACAAGAGGACGTAAATCACAGAAACCTCAATTCACTGACCGTGTAACTGACTGACAGACTCGCTGGCTGAGTTGTTTCCTTTGTATTTAATTTAGTATCAACCGGACCAATGGGGAATTTCCGAGTTCATGGCTGCCTCTTCTTCAAAGCGAGTCTAAGTCAAAGTAGGAAAATTAGTAGAACTAATTACCATCACAAAAACGTCTCGCTTAGAGGGGGCAGACATGAACTCTGAAATGGTCTATTGAATGACTTCCTTCCCATGAAGACTTGCTTGAATGCCCTACTTGCTGACTTTCTAATTGCCTCAGTGGCGGCCTAACCGAGTGCAAGACGGGCTCAATGATTAAGGGACTAAGTGATTGTATCTTAAGTAAACTCTGGAATCGAATAACGATTTCCAGTTAAACTTACCAGTGATTGGTGTGCTACTGGTTGTGTAAACCGCGTCTATTTGAATTCCTAGTGGAATTCCCATGTACATGGGATAATTTTCATCATACCAAACAAGCAGCTCGGTTCCAAAAGTAATGTCCTTAAATGCTCGGTAATAAATGTTTCCGTTGTATTGAAATGCGAAGAGGTTTTGTTCTTCCTGATGCCTCGCGCAGCGAATAAATCGCATCCAACTGGCTGTGTTCTCATCGCTTCCATCAATGTAATATGATAATGTTGTTCCCTCGTAGATCTGTTGAATAAAGAGGGTGAGAAAGTGTTGATACTAACTGGCTTCACTTATGGTGAGATAATGACACCCCTCACACGATAAAGTTGTTATCTCACCTCCCACATGTGTGAAGTATCCATATTTGTTGTAACGTCACAAGGACGGATCCGTCTTCCCTCGTATGGACCAATCCATGTTCCCAACGGAATGTTTTGATTGGTGTAGACACCAAGCTCCCCACCCCCTACACTCGATGGACACAGCTTACATTCCGGAGGTAGTGACTTTCTAGCATAGGGAAGAGCTTTGCCGGTCTGCATCCCAGTGGGTTGCCGGTGCAATGGACATTCTTCAGGTTTTATTGCTAGACAAAAATCGCATATTGAAATGTAAAGAATTTGCGTGTTTTACATCTTGAACATAACTGCACACATTTATTTGTGCCCTTCTTAAAATTATTGTACTAATCGCAGCACTAAGAATTCTCTAAGATCTTTTTTTGGTGGGCACTGAATTTGACGGAAATGGATTTTTGGGTATATTCAGTTGTCCAAGTTTTCAAATTTCTCTTTGATCAACTGAAACCAGTGGTAGTTCAAAGTTATTTCGTATCGTTAGACATCAGTCAAGTGGCAGCTTTGTTTTAGTCTTTTGAATACTTTAGTTTCAAAATCATTGAATTATTGATTCTGTTGATTTGTAACTCCTGTCTTTAAATTAACTTCAGTGCGTACTCAATTTTAATTCTGTGCAGCGCATATCGGCTTCAGCCCAACACACAGCATTGTGCACTTCGCCCTTGATTCCTGACGTCTCGAGAGGGGTCTCTTTTGTAAAAGAGGCGTAGGATACACGGGTCACCGGGCAATATTAATTTCGTGTTGCTTCAACACTGATGCAATTGTCATTGTATAGGAACGTTTTCAGAGAGATGAATCCTTACCCAGACCAGTCTTTTGCAAAGTCGTTTTGTTCATGTAATCAACATTGAATTCTTGCACAGAATTATCTGAGCAACGGATGAAAGATTTTTACGCTTCGTGAAGTCCTTTTAAGTTAATTTTAGAAACCGACATTCCTTTTAGGCCCCCGAGTGCATCTTTCGTCTGCCTGTTCAATGGATTGCTTTTCGAAAATCGAATGAAGGCAATAGTCATGAAATTTAAGGGAGCATTGTACAGACGAATTTTGTCAGTTTGGTTTTACAAGGTAAAAAATCGAGATTTAGGAACATAAAGTTCGGAAACGGTTTAAATTAAATCTCAATTCAGTTAGATGGGATTTGAGAAGTGTCCAACACAATACTGCAAGAGCTTTGCATGGCTGATTTGCTTTTTATTGTGAGAAAAGTCTGAGAAATTAAATATGTTGCGTCGCGCCGAAACACGTGTGAAGACAATTTCTTTCCATTTCAATAGTTCGCAGAAACGTTTGTCGAGTATTTTTCCTGTAACATTTTTTTTAGTTTTAAGCGGTTTTTAGCGAGATTATCGTTCTTGGGAAATCGCACTGTACACGGTTGAGCTGTCAATGAAATGACGGCAAAGTGTCAGTGGCGTGATCGTAAACTCACTGGCCAATAATGTGAACTCGGGTTTTTGAACAAAGCTCAGTGTTGTGGATGGCAGTTAGATAACATGATAATTTGCTGTGTTAACTAATTAATCAATAGGTAAAGTATCGCAAATACGTCTACGTATACTGCATTAATTACCCTAGTGCTCAAGAGTCTGTGCCAACGAAAATTGCCTAATGTCACGCAAGATTGATGGATTACACCGCGCGCGAGTGATCTTGCCTCTCGTGTCCTCGCGCACGCGTGATTGTACGGTTTTTTCATCAAGATAAAGGTACTGTAGAGCAAACCTGTTTGGGTTCCCTCTGTTGCCATGAACTTAGAGGTTCCTTGAATCGCTGGGGTTTTCATGTTCACCTGCTGTGGCTGTGTCTTTCCGTAAAGAACTGAGAACAGGTCACTGGGGCTGATTAATCTTTCTCGGCTTTGTCGTGGAGATTCTGGCTCAAGGTTGGTCGGCACACAAAGTTGGTTTATCTGTGAAAACAAACCATCTCCTTACCTCCCTCAAATGACTTTGTCATTTTAAACTTAGACATTGATCTCAAATGAATTAAATAAACAGGTTTTAGAGCAGAGTTTGATTTACAAGCAAACAAAAATGTCATCTTTCCGATTGAATTAACAATTGGAAGAATAATAAAGAAAATTAAAAACATCCTTCTCATCGAATTTGCTGTGTGTTCAAAATGCAGTAGAATTTAATTTTTATGGAAGTTATTGTGGTCACTTAATCTTAACCCCGCAGTATGAATTCTTAATGAATTCAGTCCTAGGCAAAGCGGAAAATAACATTCATTGTGTAAGAAGTCAGATAAGAACACTTACCAAATCTAACTCCAATCTTCTTTTGGTTTCTTCGCTAAACAAAGACGACATCTTCCCAGTGACTATCGGATTGAAAATTAGTTTTGAACTCAATTGACTCGTCGCACTATCTTGCTAAAATTCTCAACGCAAATGAAGAAGTGGGAGTGATAGTCATTGATTAAGTGTTCGAAAATGCTCTTTTGAGGAAGCTGTCATTTATCCACGCTTGGTTTCCAAAGGAAAGCATTTAAACGAACGTGATTGGTTACCATTTGGGTCTTTCTTGGCCTTTTAACTGTAAAATAATAAAAAAACTCTTCATTTCGTTAGCCTTTCTCTCTGGTCACAAAAAAAATATGTATACCTGGTTAGAGTATTGAACAAACTTAAGTGATCTACAAATGGTCATTACTAAAGCGACTAAATAATCTGTCATTGCTTGTAATTTGTCATCGATTAACATATCGAAACATATTCAAGTTCGCTAGCACATTGTTTGAGAATTTCTGCGGGCGTCCAAGCATAAAGAGTGTTATTGCAAATGAAAACTGATTGAGTTGCCACAAGGAATGGATGATGGTTATTTTGGGTTGTGGTTTCCGATAGAATAATACAAATATTGAAGCTATGTACAAATAGTTGTAGTGACAGTGACAGGTTGCACGAGTTCGAGGGCTCCAGTGGTCACCGATTTATTTGCATGTTGACAACGTATACTGGATTAATGAGCATTTATTTACACCTGTAATGAAATTCTTGTGTTGCTTCAAAGTTGCACAACAAACTTGAGTTGATTGAGAGTCAGCTTGCTAATAGACTAAATCTATCTATTTCTTCAAACTTTGCTCTATTCAGTAACCGCTCGCGGTAACTTCAGAAGGCAGTCTGCACAATGCAAATGAGCTCGAACAACAATGCTGCCATTGTTGGAAGAACAAGAAGTCTGTTCTTTGCACTGAGTGAAGGAAGTGATCTTTGTCTTTCTAATCCACCAATTGCCCTTTAAGTGAAAGGTTTGAGTTCAGACGAAATATCCGAAGCTAAACATGCATGGTCCTCCGTTGTTATTGAAGTGAAGGCCAACAAGCGTTAAGGCCTGGGTGGGGTAGCAGGGAGGCGCTGTTTTATATCTGCTGCGGGGGACGTGCCGCCTAACAGGTGATGTTTTTTTTTTTCCTCTTTTGTAATAAATAGTGTGTAATTTGAAACGAGTCTTTCTTAATCAGGATCTGCCAGTTCTAGAAAGGATATGACTTACAATGTAGAGCTAACACACGACATCAGTATCAAGTACCTCCTTTACACTCCCCCTCTTGGGCTTTAGGGGCTGTTTGCACTCAGTCATCTGTGTTTGCATAATTGCGTCTTTTGTTTTATGGCGGGAGCTTTCTAGAAACTGAATGGTTGCATTGAAATAGTGAATGCAACTGATATTTATAGAAAAGTTTCAAAATGTGTTTTCGTATGTTCCAGAACACGTGCCGAATGTAAGAGATTATTCCAAAGCTGATGATTGTTTTGATTGTTTTCATTACCAGACTGACTATAAACTTAAAGTAAAATGAAAGTATGAAAAGGGTTGAATATATACATTTTTATATAAACACCAATGCAATACCAAGTGAGCTTTCGCGCGAAAACATGATATCTTCACGTGAAAAGATCACTGTTGCTATGGCTACATATGAAAATCGCGCCTTTCGATGCCTTTCGTGAAATGGTTTAGTGTTTCATTGGGTGTTTATATAATAAATAGAATATTACATGGTCGCTTGGAGATACGAAATTTCTCTTATCGAGTTGAAAAATGTATCACTCGTTCGCTGCGTTTCTCGTGAAACATTTGTCAACACTCGAAGAGAAATTTCGTATCTCCGCGCGGCCATGTAATATCCTCTATTTCTTTCATTTAAAATGAAAGTATATTTACTGGTCCCCAGTCTCCTCAGGGCTTTTCAGGGCTAACTTACAAATATTGCCTCAGTTGTTCAAAAGGTGGATAACGCTATCCACCGGATAAATCACTATCCATTGAATAAACGCTAGCAAAACCAATTGAGTCATCCAGTGGATAGCGCTATCCATCCTTCGAACAACTGGGGCCTGGAGATTAGTTTTTATCAAATCGCTTTGAGAAAGGGGTAACGCTGAAAATGTCAGCCACTCAGTCTTTTCATCGTCAATAATTCTACCTTTAAAAGTTCGTTTTAATTAACAGGCAAAAAAGTTGAGAAAGGGGGAGTTACTGACGATGAAAAGACTGAGTGGCTGACGTTTTGAGCGTTGTGTTTTGCTTTTCCACCGACGCGCAATCACACTTTCTTTACGAATTATCTCCAAAATTAATTTATGAAGTTGTTTGGGGAGACTTTGGCCACTCTGCGTGCTGCGCAGTTGACGGTCAGTTATGGAAGTGAAAAACGCCCCCCGGCGTCCACGGAAAGGCCAGGGGGAACTATATCCCCTACTCTGGAATTCGATCCCGTCACCTCCTACACGGTTGTTCGATTCTCATTCAACTAAACAAACCAGTCCGTTTTTAACTGTCCGTTTGCAGAGCTTTACAAACATTCGTCAGTTTCCTTCCTCGCTTCTTTCCTTACCTAGCACTAACTCAGTTAAATTCCTGTAATAGCTGCAGAGACGCATTTTCAAGGTTCGAACCATTTTGATGCTACCTACGCCGTCGGTCTCTCTGTATAGAACGCGTTTCTGAAATATTAGTGGATACATACATTTTTCTTTGGCCATCTAGCTTTATCAAAAATAAAACGCAAACAGTGGTGACAAACGTTATAGACATGTGCATTGTTTGAAATTATTTACCTGAAGTTTCGTCTGCTGCGGCATACATCCTCAGAAGTGACCGTTACTTACAAATTTTACCGCAATTGCTTGTAATCTCGCAATCTGATTGGCTGATTTGCCGTTGTCGATAAGAGTCTAGACAACGCTGCCCGCGTCATGCTTGCGTCAATTTGTCACGCAATGTAATAGCCAATCAGGAACGCTCATTTTGGGAAATAAACCAATCATATTGCGAGAAAGTTATCGACAACGCTTGCTCTTCCTTTGAGTTATGATTTTGGTCACGCTCTGAAATAAACACTTTCTTTGGCGTTGAATATTGTGGTAAAAAACAAATCAAAAGTGGTTCAGTGTTGTCTGTACTCTTATCGACAACGATATTCGTCATCACAGTGGTTAAAATGTTGTGGACTCACGAGGCGTAGTCGAGTGAGTCTACAACAAATTTTGACCACTGCTTTGAAAGTTATGTTACGTATAAAAAGTTCAAATTTGTAGTTAACGGTCACGTCTGAGGATATATGTTGAAGCATACGAAACGTCAAGTAAATAATTTCAAGCAGTGCGCTTGTCTATAACGTTTGTCGCCGCTGTTTGCGTCATATTTTTCATGAAGTAGTGGGTAGCTTTGTGTTTTATGAAATTGCGCATGCGTTTCTTAGTTTTCACAAAAACTTTCCTAGCTCGTACCTTTTTGCACATGTGCGTTTGTATGTTTTGCCATGCACTGAAATACGTCTTTGGCCGTGATTTTAGTTTTTTCGTGATAGGGCGACTAATCCGTGCGCGCGCATTTTTTAGGGGTATGTGCTGGGCACTCTTGTCCCCGAAAACTGTGCACAGAGTTAAAGTGCACCTAACCCCAAAATATTTTTTTCGCTAAAATGAATCTTTGCAACTGTTCGAAACGCATTGCGGCCATTTTTTCATTTTTCTAACAAATCCTGATATTTTATGGGCTTCGAAAGTTGCGAAAATCCAAGCATCTTTTGTTCACGACCGAGTCAGAAGGGGAGTGGGTCTATTCCTGATTTGACGTCACAAACTGATTTACATTGCATTAACTCTTTGTAAAAATGCAGGCAAAGTAGATTGTGACGTCAAACCAGGAATAGACCCACTCCCCTTCTGACTCGGTCGTAAACAAAAGGTGCTTGGATTTTCGCAACTTTCGAAGCCTATAAAATGCCAGGATTTGTTAGAAAAATGAAAAAATGGCCGCAATGCGTTTCGAACAGTTGCAAAGATTCATTTTAGCAAAAAAAATATTTTGGGGTTAGGTGCAATTTAAAGTCCACTTTAACCGCTGGCAACCATTGCTGTCGTAAAATTCTGAGACTGCGCAGAAGGGCCGGAAATCCCATAATCCACGTTGCAATGGCGACTTCTCGGCCTTAATAAGAAGACTCTTTTAAAACGGCTTACAGATCACTTAAATGGCTTACAAAAGTCCTCGCGACTAACAAACTTAAATTTCGGGGAACACCTTAATATATTTTTGAGGAGCAAGGGAACAACTAAATTTTTATAGGGAACATGCACCCCCTTCCTGGGAGGCCCCTCATATTTAGGTAAACCATAAAAAAGCGAGTTTCAATGGTCTAATTTAACAGTAATAAAAGAGTGACTTGATATTTCCGCAGTTTCAAAACTCAAAAACGGCCTGGACTGCTGTACGTATTGTGGCATCTCTCAAAGGCTAGCTATTAAGGCGCATTTCAGCATCTTCTTTTGTCATTACCTTGAAGACGTCATTTTGCTGTTGTTCAGTCTCTTGTTTTTGTCTTGGCTTTCAAGCCAATCACATTGTACTGTACATGAGTGTGTTCATCGTATACATTGTGCCCACGCGGGTTTGCCGGCGCACGAAATTTTCCCGGGTTCTATCGACTTTTTTTGTCATCCTACACTCGAAACTAATTCATATGCGATCGTCGGTATTCGCTTAGTGAGTGCCTTTGGTCATATCTTCGCGTGCGCTTGTCTCTGTTCCTGCAGAGACTTTGTAGTGTATCGAGCTACGAAACAGCTTAAATACTCTCACGGAACACAACAAGTCGACTAGCACATGGTTCAGACTAACGGAACAACACGACACGGGTCACGTGACCCCTATCTAGTTCCCAGGACCGCACAGACTTGTCATGGCCTGTTGTCAAGTGTGCGGTTCATTCAGTTTGGGCATACTTTCCTTGTATTTTTGCCTATGAACTCATCCTTTTCTTAAAATAGTCCTTGAGTTTGCTTCGTATATGTAATCGCATGGGCCTGAGGGCAATTAAAGATTAATTTCTCGCGTATTTTCAAAGTTTTCACAAAATTGCCCGAGTCGCGAATACTCGGGCAATTTGGAAAACTCTGAAAATACTAGTGAAATTAATCCTTAATTGCACGAGGGCACATTGCGATTACATGCTTATCACAGAAAGGATGAAATTATTGAGGGAAGCCCGGACAAATGACAATCAACTTAACTCGCTTTGATTTGATCAAAGTCCACTGAATTCCATTAATCGTGGCTGCCAACAGAAATTGCGCTTAAAATGTATTTTATGTGTGGACAAAAAGCAGTTTAATCAGAGTCAGAATCTGGAAGAAGATTCTCTTGTAAGGTCGCTTGCTCGGGATAAGCAAGGTTAACCAATCAGGATCAAGTAATCATACCCTCTTAATTACCAAAAGTGCCCTCGTGATTAAGAAAAATCCACCAATCAGCCAATCAACATTCAGTATGTGATAAAAAAACAACGTAAACAGGCTTAGTAGAACGTGAGGACGCCAAAACAGGACATTGACTACAATGCGCAAAAAGAAAAGGCAGCCAAAGGCCTTTCGTTCTTCTGCGATTGACTTTTATCTCAGGGTACGTTGGATACAAGTAGAAGAAGTCGGAATAAGCGCATATTACAACGACTTCAAACTATGTCTGAACAGTTAACGGCCGGAACGCGATTGGGGAATTAAAAAACCACTCTAAACACAGGTTTCATGGCTGTTATTTAAGTAAAAGATGCATGGTTTTTATTCATACATGTATGGGAAAAGGGGTGGCGTTGCTAAAACGAACGTCATTGATCCCTGATTAATTATATTTTTCAAATGAATGTAAAAGAAATGTACGGTTGTGTATATCTTTGCATGCATGTCTACAAATGGAAATTCAAATTAAAAGATACTTCATGTTGCCACTTACTTATTGACGACACTGTTTACACTTTGTACACACAGGTACAAAGTTCAAAGCTTACACCTTAGTGTAGTCAGTGTACTTAGCTCAAGAGTGTGATTGAAGTCTCTAGTCCTCCTACAATAGAGACTGTTATGGCGAGCGATTAATTATATCAGACATTGTCAATTTTTGTACCTCGTAATCGTCCACTTGAATGAATTGTTTCTCTGCTGGCCACTTAACAGAAGCTGCCTTTTGTCGGATTTAACTTTCCATTGGAAAACCGACTAACTTTTTCATTCCTTGCGTATAGCATATTTTTTACAAGCATTTTACAAAGTTATATTTACACGAAAACCTTATTAAATCAAAGGGGAAAGCTGGTGACCAAAAATACGTTTGTATGGAAAGTAGTCTGGAAACTGATTTTTAAACTTCTTGTGTCTAGCTTCTTGTTTGACCATCATTTCATTGACTATGTTACACGGAAAAGGTATTAAATCAAGAGTTATTTTTACCCGAGGGACCATTTTTGCAACCTGTGTCACAAAAAGATATTCTACCAAGTGTATGAATCCGCAAGATAGGTAATTTTACAGAATAAGTATACGAACATTGGAAAAGAGGGCAAAGGGTTTTTAAGAGTAACAGTCGTAGAGTGACCTCTTGTGTTTGCTGAGCTGTGATGCTTGTGAAAATGTCTTGAAGCATTTGTTGCATGAGAATGGCCGCTCCCCAGTATGCGTGCGGACGTGATTATTTAGAGTTGTGGCTCCAGCAAATGTGCGCGCGCAAAATCCGCACTTAAATGGCTTCTTTCCAGAATGAATGACAGCATGCGTGCGCAGCTCATTTGGGTGCGCAAATTCCTGGGTGCAGTGGCCGCATTGGTAAGGCCTGTTCGTATTTCTTGAGCAGCTGTGTATCTGAAGCGAGCTTCTCTGGGCGAAGGATTTGTTGCACTGTCCACAATGCCATATTTTTGGTTCGCCGCTTTCCAAAATGAATTCACCATCTGCGACGCGTGGCCATTCACACGGTAACTCCGCTTTGTCTTTTAAGCGCGCGTCTTCCAGCTTCTGTAGCATTTCTTTAGAACCATCCGTTTTCTTCTGTGGTAAATGCTGTGATTTTAACTTCTTAGAGTGGCAGTCGTTCTCTTCATGCTTTCTTTTGACATTGTCCTTTTGCATCGGTTTGTTCGTGTTTTCTTTTTGTGGCGCTTCAGCGAATGATTGCCTGGCTCTTGATTGTGCCGATGGTGGTTTGTAGTGTGGCGACTTTCTTTGGTTTGGTGCTTGCGCATGCGTTGATGATTGTGTTGTAGTGACAAAAGTCGGTGTTGGAACTAAGGCGACTTTATGTCCCTCTGTGTACGGGGTTGCTGTTAGTGGATAAGGCCTGGACCCTAAAGCGAATAAAGCTGCATTAAAATTTTTTATCGCGCAGATTAATACTGAAAGGACAAACTATAGAAAGAATTAAAATGTTGAAGGATATTATAAATGCAGAAACATTGACCCAAATTGATTATATGTCAAAAAGGCTGTTATCAAGTTTTTAGTCTTGGAGTGCAAAAATATTTTTAAAAAACGTGTGAAGCAATATTCGAATATTTCACTCAGCTGTAGTTTTTTTTAGTATTTTTTTGCTAGCCCGAATAAAAAAAATGCTATTGAAAACATCGGCGATGTCAACTTAAAACTTCGTGGAGAAAGGGGAAAACCTTTTCTCTTGCAACAAGATGGAAAAAAAGGGGCACCTCAATTTTTTTCCAGTCGTCATACGGTATAACCATATGATAATTTTGACTGCTGCACATTGAGAGTTGGAGAAGGATAAGAAAACAGTAACTTTGACTTACCTGTTGAATTCATGTCGTGGATGCTTAAGGGAATCCCAAAGTATTGCGGGTAGACTTCTTCATACCATACCAGAAGTTCTGTGCCCACAGGAATGTCTTTGAATGCGCGGTAATAGATATTACCACAATACTGGAATGCAAACAGGTTTTGCTCGTTTATGTGACGCGCGCACTTAATGAATCGCATCCAGCTGGAAGACTCCTCATCAGTAGCATCCAAATAGTACAGAAGCTTTCCATCTTTGTAGATCTAAAGTAAATCAGGGTCACGTTTTATTGTCATTGTTAGCATGAGATGAATTAGTGCGTTTGAAGAGAATTTGTAAGAAAGATGAAAACGTGATGAAGTAAGATCGTCCGGCTGCCAGTTGTCCTGAGAAAGGCGGTGACATTGATTGATGTTTCGACAACCTGAGCGGAAGTTATCCTCGGAGGGCGACTTCCGCTTAGTTTATGTCAGCAACAACTGTCCTTCTCAGGACTGCTCTCACCCGGACGATCTTACTTCATGAAGTTTAGACAAGAGAGGATGATGTAAGAGAACGGATCCCCCATACACGGGCCTCTTTCAACCACAGTTTTTTAAAATCTAATTTTAGCCACGCAGCTATTTTTAGAGAGGCACCAGATTGGACAGTTCAAATGACGTGATGAAAATTCAAATATGCGCGGCATTGGGAGCGAGGACCTAAAATAGCTTTGCGATGTTTAAAACTGTGATGGGGCATGGGGATCCGTTCTCTTACCTCATCCTCTCTTGGTTTTGACATGACTCCTGGGTTAAAACCATTTGCTATTGTAAGAAAAAAATGTGAGATTGGCGTTACGCTACCAACTGATTAATATCGTTATACTCAACTAGTGAAACCATTCAGCAGAATATACGAATGTATAACCTTAAGGCGAAAAGTGCATTGTAAGATCAGCAATGTTTTGGTTTCATACCTCCCACAGGTATGACGAATCCATGTTCGGGTTTATTGCATCAGGTGCTACCCTCCTTCCTTCGTATGGTCCGATCCAGGTTCCCTCTGGAATGTGTTGCCGGGCAGAGACACCGTATTTCTTGCCTGGAATACTGGACTTGCACAGCTGAACCACATCCGGGAAAGACTTGATGGCGTAGCCGTCCCAGTCCACAGAGTTGTCCGCATCAAAGTCCTTAGGTGAGATGTGGGTCGAGTGAATAGGGCAGCAGATCGCGTAGACTTTGTGACATTTTCTACAAACTAAAGAGAAAACAAAGATAAGTATTTTCTTACTCTTTTATTTTAATTAATTATTATTACAAATTTACGACTTCTTGATTACAATATTTACTGCATTTACGTAAATTCAAATGCTCACTCGAATTAGCTCAACGTAATCAAATCCCTGGGAGAGTTTATTTGTATTGTACAGTGTTATGTTACAAAGAAATTACAAAGACTAACGTAAATACAGTAACTGGTCACCAAAATAACTTTAAAGCTAGATTAGTTGGGTGGCCAACTATATTTCAACTGAATACATAAGACGAAGATTTAAATCTCTGAGGTTAAAGATTCCAGTTATGCTATCATCCTCCGTTGCTATACTAAAATCCTGCCGACAAATCTCGGCTTCGGAAACAGCCTAACAAAGCCCACACTTTTTTGCAGGCTCGCTGGTGCCTAAGTGTGGGTATTATTTCTCGCTGGGGATGGAGCGACACTTTTCCATGTAAACATTCCATGCTCCACCTAATGCGTTTGTAAGAGTACAAGGTCGAGACCTTGTACGCGCGGCCCACTTTAGAGGGCACCGTTTTTCTGTGTTGACTAGTTATTTGGAATCAGTTGTGCGGCATTTTAACCTAATGAGATTGTGTTCGATTTCTTGATTTAATTTTTCTGCCCGTGCTTGGATGCAAAGTGTGAATGAAGCCCGAGTCAGACAGAGACTGAACTCTTAAAAAACTCCAGATTTGAATACTTTAGTGTGATCAGAAAGTGGTTGCATGAGTAACATTTTTCTGATTTAGGGGCCGATGATATCCCGGGATTGAAAATCACTTACATTGTAAGTGCTCCGTAACTTTCCAATTCTGTAACCTTAACCGGTAACCGCTTTCAGAGTGAGTCAGAAATGTAACTAAATTAAGAACGTTTGAAGCATTTCACTGAAACTAAACGAGATCCTATGATTTTCAATGAATATTTGGAGGTAAATAAAAATGCGGGAATCAAGAAACCACTCAGCAAGCCCTCTATGAGAGAGAGAGAGAGAGTGAGAGAGACAATTGTTCATACTTACACGAAGAATGCATCTCTGCTCCTGTGAAACTGTCTTTCAATTTCTTGAATCTTGATTCCTCGAGGTTAACAGGTTCCACTTTTCTACCGGCATTTTGGTGCAGGCAGTTGTACAAATCTTCAGCCGTGAATGTGAAAAATGCTGTGGCCTCTTTTTGTGGCTGTCCGGGTTTTACTGTGCCGTTGAAATGGGTCTTCACAAATGGTCTTTCGATCGTAGAGGCCTGCATTTTAGACAAATTCGATTATTAGGATGATCTCAGTTTGATTGCTCTTTCCGCTTTTTTTCGTTTCGATGGTTTGTGAGCGAACTTTGGAAAGTTGATAGTTCGCGGGCAATATACTCCAAGATAAAAATCTAAAGGAGGTAAAAGGATGTTTTCACTGCGTAAGTCTCCCTAACACTAAGCTTGTGATAATAATCGTAGTGAAAACTACTCAGTTAGTAAAGTGATCACGTCAAGACACCTACGTAAGCTGCAAGTCAGTGATAACAATAAGACAAAACCGAAATTATCTTCCACCAACGCAAACCAAGCAGTAAAAATAGAAGGATGCCAAATATAACGTTTCATTATATTGGTAGTTTCTTTTCAAATTTGAAGGTTCATACTAAATCTAAAATGCAAAATCGGAGATAAAATATCATTAATGGCTTTTCGCCAAATTTTATTGTAAACAAAAAGATCGATTTCCTCAATATTTGCACTGTTAATGAGACGTGGAAAGAAGGAGAATAAAGCAAATTGCAGTAACCAACAAATACGTCATGTTTTGCTTGAAGACGTAACTGCAGCTTAATTTTAAGCATGTAAGGAAAACATTTTTTTCTACTTCTCTTGAAGACTACCTCTAAAAGAGCATTGACCGTGAAACATATGGGTGCTTTTTAAGAAACTCGGCCTAATCCTTAAGAACAGTAATTTAAATCATAGGTCAGCTAGCATTGACGAAAGCTAAACAAGTATGATGACCGGTTATTTTAGTTTGTGTACAACCGGATTTCCGTGTGGGACCGAAAAGAAAAACTTATGAGATCATGCACCATCCTTGGCGTAAATCACTGATCATGTCATTGAGGCGGAAACTTTAAGACATTTGCCAAGGTGTGCAGGTTCTGTAAACTAAAGTTATGTTCTCACGGCTGTGAATTCACTTAATTGTCCTGAACTAAGCATTGCTCTTTCACTATATTTAGTTTAATTTAGCTTCAACGGATACTGGATCAGATCGCATCAAAGGCAACTCCACGCTTTACTATTTTCGGACATTGCCAATGTGTGGAATCTTCAACCCCAACTCGGGAAAAGACATTTTCCCGAGACGGGCCTATGCTTTCCATTATTAAAAAGCCTCGAAGGTGTATCAATTTGTAGATGTCATTACTGGGGCAACACTTTCTCCCCATTTATTGTCTGATCAGTTTAAAAGCCTAAAACATCTTGTTTCATGGTTCTGTTCTTCTGCAAGTGGTTACAACACTTTTCACCCGTTCACTTATGAAGTGTAGGTTTTTTGCTACCGACAGCACCAACAAACAGAGCAAAAAATAAACACACACGTAACAGTGGAAGCACCTAACGCACCAGGCTCTGCGTGTGTTAAAGTTTTAAGTAATTAAGACAAGTCGTCTGAGGACTTCACGATATTACGACTGCTGAAAGATTACTGTTATTCGGTAGACTAGGCAACAGCTAGAGTTGATACAACTATAAAAGAGAGACTTGAGGATGACAAAAAGGAGATGTGGATGTTTGAGTCTGGTGAAATTCAAAAATGAAAAATTTTACTTCATGAAGTGAATGAAAAAGAGGTAGAAGGAAAGACGTAGAAGAAGAGTCCGGAAAAATGATTGCAACGCCATCTGCAAGGATATTGAAGTTACTTTTTGTCATTTTGATGTTCAGACTTAAGAGACTTCAATACATGAAAAACATTTGGAAGACCCATATCAGTGTTCCTGTAGTTGAAACACTTTATTTCTTCTCTACCTTGTTGAAGTTATAGAATAGACAGTTTTGCGATAAATATTTTCACTGGTGTAACAGTAAAAAAGATATCAAGGACTTGTTTTGCTAACACTTTTACAGAAGGCATGCACAGTGCAACTTGTGACGTATCTTTGGAATATGCGAAAATAAAATTGATTTATATAACAACAGGTTTGTTGCAATATCACAGTTGCTATATATAATGGTTTTGGTCGAGTAATTTATTCATCTGCAAAAATATTTATTCGTTTCCTAGTTTCAGTCAGATAAGAAATATAATGTAAGGTTTAAAACAACAAGATGGAACTAATTCCTTTGTTAGTGGTCACCTATCTAGCAAAGATTTAAAGTTATTTTAGGTGACCAGTTATTGCAGATATTTTAAATTCGCTATCGCATTAAATTTAACATTTGTAAATTTTGCATTACAAATAAATGCTGTTTCTTGCAAAAACTTCTTCCTAAAAGATTGCGTCCAGGGTCCAGAAATCCACCCGTGAAAAACGTTCCCTAACTGTAAACATTTTCCGCCCTTAAAAGATCTTTGAAATATTTTACTCTCAGTGTTCTGAGACGAAAGGTAGAAATCGTTCCTACACAAAACGACGATTTTTTCTGTAGTAAAAACGTACCCAATTTAAGATTTTATGCAGCCACCTATCAATCTCTGACTCGCCTTTGGCTTTAGGCCAGAAATGTTTTTTGGGATGAAATGTTAAGCAAACTCACACCTCCCTTATGCTAATTGAATAATCGTTGAAAGAACAGCTTTCAAGAATAAACGTTTGGCAGTCGTGAACCTTGCCTCTAGTTCTGTGAGTTAGCTGAGGAATTACTAATTTCTTACTTACCATCAGTCAAGAGAGGTAATGTCTTAGTACTGTTGAGCAAATATGTTCTTCGCCAGCAAAATTCATTCTTGCCACAAGTTGCTGAGTAATTCAAGTTCACTGTTATTTATTAACTTGATACAGAAGAAGATAATACAGGGCGTGGCAAAACACTCAGGGAAAAACAGTCTCTGTAGTCTCTACAATACTTGTCATATCGAAAGGGTGTTTGAAAATGCTCTTGAGGTAAATCTAATATCTTTGCCATGGCAAATTTTACAAACAGGAGCAATGAGGAACCAAATTTACAATCGACTCAAACACCATGAGAATGCGATGTACCAACATTACAGGAAACGGTGTCATGGCCGAATAGTTTCAGACAGTTCGTTGACGTGGAATGACGAATATAAAATTATAATTTATCATTAAAAAATAAACATATATATAAAGGAATGACTTATCATGTTTAGTCATTCTTATAACTGTAATATGAGGTAAATGTCGGCTTTGGAACCTAGGTTTCAAACTTTTTCTTGCTGTTACAACTTTAAGGGTCACGTACTGTGGTTCATGTTATTGATATTTATGGCTTGTTTTTTAGCAAAAAATTGTGAAGTGAAGAACGCCAATATACTTGGTATGAATTCCTTGTATACTTTTGTCTTAATGCCGATTATTTTTATGGCTACTTTCAAGATCTTCCTATCTTAAATGAATCGATATAAGAAGATGTCACTTCGATATTTGGTCTTAATATTGCAAATTGGACCTATACTAGCGAGTGTTTATGAGAGATGCTATCTCGCACATCTACAACAGTACGATGAAAATAGTGCAGTTTTGTTCTGAAATAAAAAGTAAATAACGTTAACACTGATTTGTAATGTCTTTTTTTTAAACATCTATCCATGTGCCAAGCCCATGGAAGGAAACAGACCCTAAAAGAATCGCTGAGTTGATACGGAAATGTTCGTTCTCGCTTCTGTGGTGGCAATGTTAATTTTCTGGAGGACTGACACTCGCTGGCTAATTAGCTGACTTACTTCGATTGGTCCCTCAAAGTTTCTCGAAACCCGAAGAAGAAAGCTATTCCCGTTTGTTGGATACAAGAGAAATTGGCTTCCTTTTCAGGAATAATGTGCTAGCCGTATGCATATATCGCACAGTGGTTTTCCTTAGGTCAAGTCCATGTATCGAATAATTGTTTTTAAAGTTATCAAGAATTATTTAAAACACAATCGACATCATTTGTTACATTTAAGAAAAAACGTTTAGGCTGTTCGAGGTGAACTCTTCCTTTTACAATAGATACTATTGTTTGATATCTTGACATTTTCTCGTTCAATATGTGCAAGACAGATGATATAACTTCGCCATTATTTGTGGTTTTCATCTGAATGTTTTAACATGATTAGCCAACTGACGCCTGGTTGAAATTAAAACGCTCACATCCTAACTATGTCACATGACTTCTCTACCTTTTGACAAGCCGGTTTCGGAAACATAATCGTAGCATGAACTTTAAAAAGGTGTAGGAACCTTCTTGAACGCTAGAGGAAAAGGCTGTTTGCATGCAAGAAGGACGCTCCTAGAGGGCAAAACAGTTTCACTTAGTTAAAATGCACAAATTTCGGTTAGGGTCATGATTCATAATTGGTGGGACGAAGTTGTTGATTGCCCGACTGCCGCCATACTTGTCAGTTCTTTTCTCAAGTACCAAGAGATTTCATGGTACTGGTATCTTTCTGTTCCTGAACTGGGGCCAAATTCTTTTTATTTTTTGCATTTAAACTGAACACAGAAAACGTTCGTTTCCTCTCTAGGATGATTTACTATCTTGGATCCTCCTTCCAAGACCAAGATGTAAATCGTAGTCCCAAACGAAACAATAACTGCAATAACTTAGTCTAGACATGATGTGTTGTTTGTATTACTTCTGAATAAACCTCAAGTTTGAATTGCGTTTGTTTGGGATGATCCTGGAATGAGAATATCACCCAGGATGTTCTGATCTGGCCTTTCTGTCCCTTATTGTGAGCAGCAAGGGATAGCTGAAAGGACGAGTTCGAACTGATTCCACATCGAGAGCAGTGGGTATCGAACGAACACTTACTTGCGTTATTCCAAAGTGACCGACTGACACTCAATCATGAATGTACACTAAATTTTTACTATTTTTAAAAGAAAATGTCCTGTATAAGTACTGTTCTGTCTTACGTCAACAGCATGCGAAGAATCATGTTTGCTATTTCCATAATAAAGGGTAGTTTTCAACTGTGTAGAGGAAGTTCTGAGAGAGTTAAGCAGAAATGCTGCACATCTGAGACGTACATTAGGTGTGAAAGGAAAGAGGTTTATTGTTCAGCTCGGAAAGAATTGAAAGTATGCGACATCAATGCCTTTCCGCTTCTCATGTGGAATATTTGCAATATCACTAGCCATTAGAAAAAATATTGATTTGGGCAAGGACTTTATAATGGCTTATCTATAAATGTGTTGACTCGATAGTATTTACAGTAGTTTCTAAGCAACCCAGACAAAAATCTAGTCCAAAACAACAACTTTTAAGCACATCTTTCCTTCGTTTAAAAGCAAAGGCTGGTTGCAAGGATACCTTAATTTTGTTGATTTAAACAATTCGATATGATTTTTGGTAAACCATAGCAGGGGTTGTGATCAGACTCGAGATTTCCTCTTTTAGCAACTTTTTGTACAGTCAAATATCCAACACTATTTGTGGTACTGTTATGTTCTTTTTCAACGTTATCATGACTGTTTTTCGCCAGAAAAATAAAAAAGAAGCACAAGATTGGCTAAGAACAATTGAGAAATTGGAAATAGATACGAACCAACAGTAGCTGAAGGTCATTGGAAAGGATATGATAAAATGACCACTTGGTAAAATTTCTGATTAAGTTCTTGAAAAACGTAAACGCGGTAACGGTCATTTTGTGCTAATAATGGCGTGCTTGTAATTAATTTCACACATGAGTAATCGCACATGTTTAATGAATAGACTTAATAGACGTCCACGCTTGAATTCGTGAAATCACGTTTACCTCGATTGCTCGAATGAACTTGTGGTATTTAATATTCAGTAACTTTGCGCCTGTGTTATAAAATCATGAATCTGATCTACGTTTTGATTTTACATTTGGAAGGAGAAAATTTTCTTTCATTGCACGAGTTATGTAATAAAAACTACGAAACAGGAAAAAGGAAATGCCATGTTTAGGGAGTTTTGCCATCACACTGTTACATTCTTCCCACCCACGCCAAAAAAGAAAAAAAAAACAAAACGAAAGTTAGGCTGATGCAGTTTTATCAAGGGAACTGCGATAAAAATTGCGCATTCCTCACTCTGGATAGAATATCTCTTCTTGTTGGAGTCGGTAAAAATTTATAATTGGACGGTCACTCTGCTTTGCATTGGCTGCATAACTTTTAATTTGTTCAGCAAGAATGTTTGTCTTAGTTGCGCTTGCTTAATTAAGCGCGTTAATCTTACCATCATTTCGTTGATCAGTTTCTTGGCTGGGCTGGTTACAGATGTGCGCAAGTTGTTCTCTGTTTTTGGACAGTTAAACTGCTCCAATCAAGTTAAAAGCAGATCTTACTTTTCAGCGCGATTTCTGGGCGCTGGAAGGTGATCCCGTCACATGTTACAGTCGTTTCCTTCAACTGGCGTGCGTCAAGCAAACACAAGTTATTATGATGTCAAAACTACAGTTCAGCTCTCTCTTGTTTTGGGAGGAGGTCCCACTTGTCAGCATTATAATGACTCATCATGCTTGATGAAACAATGCTCCTCAGAAACGCGGCATGGAGACAATAAGAGAGGAAAATGTCTTTGAGATCAATTAACAAGCTTTTAGTTTTTTTATTTTTTACGATGTGTGAGAAGTATTCTGAGAGACGTGATAACTCAGGTTAGTTTTGGTCGAAAGGTCCCTCTTGCTTAGGAACTTAAGTTAAGGGGGTCAAAGTTTTGAGGATTAAAATGCATCGTCACGTGGAAATTATTAAGCTGCAATCGCGTTAAGGCTTTTGTCTTGACACGTTTGAGCACTAAGAAAATTGGGTTTCAACAGTTGAAGGTTGTTTGTTAGGAAAGAAAACTTAATATGGAATGGCTTTGTTTTATCCTTTACGGTTCATTTAACTCCAGCTGTTGCTAAAACTTTTCCTGTTTTGTTAAATTATGGTTAACGAAGAATTTTTTCCGAAAAAAATTATAATGCAGTTGATAATGTTGTATTTCAAAACCAATCGGTTTTGTTAAAGCGATAGGTTTATTTCACAGGAAGTATTTTAAATCTGAGTAAAACGCATTTGATAATTCAGTAAGCGGTTCAATGGAACTTTCGATGGGTCATCACTCAAGTCTGGCTTTTACAAACCAAAAAAACGTGCAATCACCCCTTTCAACTACCGAAAGTGGTTTCAGCAAATATATCAGGTCGTTTCTTTGTGAACACTAGACTCTTGATATTTGTAGAGCTATATTTATGATCGGGACAACTGCAGATTTTTTCAGCTCCGCAGTAATGTGTTTTCAAGGATCAGTATCCATTAGAAGTCAAGTAAAACATTTTTTGGCAAATCTACAACTTCCCGATTCATGATCACAATCCACAATGCTTACTTCGTGCGAGCTGATGGAAATTTTTCTGAGAGCAAAATTCTCAGGTGGTGGATAACTCGAAACAGCGCTGATGATTCAGTTTACTAAACTGAGACAGTACTACATTTTCATTTTACTTGTCTTACTGACTTTATCCACACAGCAAACCTTCGAAACTTCCTGAAGTGGTTTTCAAAACGGTCGTGTATAAACTTCGTGGAATTACTATTATGTGCTTTTAAGCTGCCGACGACATGATAATGGTTTAAAAAAGTTGGAGATTATTTTAAAATACATGAGTTAGCGAAGCTGTTAATAGCCATTGTAATCCTTACATTACTTCGACGGGTAAAAAATGAAGCTACTGAAGCGAAACTTAGTCAATCAGGCATTTCTAATGCTGACTGAGCCGCTGAATCACATCACGCTGAATCACATCACGTGCTGAATTACATCACGTGATTGGTCCTCTGTTTGGCCATGTCTTCAAAAGACGCTGGTTTCGATTTATTCGGTGGCTCAAATAACCTTATTTACGCGGTCTCTTCCAGTTACTAAAATTGTTAAAAATTTAGAATATGTGCAAAAGCGGGGGCGAGAAAGTACGGAGAGAAATGAAGTCTAATATCGAAGGAATTAATTCCGTCGAGTGTAGATATTCATCTAACCGTAAAAAAGGACACATGGGTTCGATTGTCATGTAGATTGCGTAATTTAAGCAAAGCAGGTATATAAACCTTCGACCAATAATGGTTTAGAAAGTTGACATAACCTCTTGTTGTTATTGAATTTTCATCGCAAGGTCCATATCTCTGTCTCCTTCTTTGCTTGACCAATATCAGGGGTTGTAAACCAAAACAGCGTGTCTTTTGACGCCGAATATACTGCCCTTATTTTCACACTTAATTGGTCTTCAATTTACCAACCTAACTGTGTAGCGGAAAGTTCCGCATTGCAAAACGTAATTATTGTCCATCATTTGCTGGAAAGCTCTGTTTATTCCTGCTCATAAACACAGCTTAAAAACCTTACAAATGCATAAGTCTAAACGCTTTCATTGTTTTGTCATGCGAAGGGAATTTGCGGCCCATTTCCCAGTTCGATTAAGTCAAAAACAGGGCAATCTTTAATGTTACAATTTATTTCTTCGTCAGTCGGTAAATAAGTAACGAAGTGGAATTTGCCTCTCGTAACGCCCTTGCTGATCTATTGAATATTCTTCACCGTCTTGAATTTGCTAAAAGTGTGAAATGTGTGTTTCTTCGGTGTCTGTAGAAAGGATGATTGGGCTGAAAGTTATCGTGGAAAATCGGTACGGCGTTGTCAGTTGCCCACTTGGCTGTCAGTGGCCTTGACATGAGAGTAGCGATGCCGTTTTATTTACCAGGAATCCCGTCCGTGTAGCGTCCTTTTCTATCAGGGGACAATTTTTAAAGCTTTATTCGCTCCCACGGAATTAAAATGGCAAATAATATGATGCGAGGTTATCGTACAGAAATCGGTTTATCCGTCTCCATTCTAACTCTTCTTGATGAGTTGTTGTTGACGAACTTACAAAGATCCAGCTGCTGTCAGGCAACAGTGGCTTACAACGGACAAATTCATGTTTCGTTTGATTGATCTCATTAAATCGTAGAAGAGGGAAACACAAACAGGACCACAAACTGTCAAATTTGAAAGACAACTGAGGGCGCATATTGATATGTTGAAGCTCCAGTTGTAGTAGGGGATAAAGAAACTAACAAAATTGTTCGAAACTGAGAAAAAGAAGGTTTACTGTATTCCCGTACATGAATTGCGGTAGCATAACCACACCCAAGGCAGACTGATTATTTAATGGTCTTAGGTTTCACTCTTATACATCTGTTCAAGCAAAAATCGTGCGCATCATGCGAGCAAAATTTATAAAACATTTAAGTGTTATCATTTTCTTCGTCAAATTGATCCGGCAGCGAGATTTTTCCTTTATCAAAATGAATATTTTGATTGTCCACCTCATAACGCTTGCTTGTTTTCCGCTTTGAATGACGTCGTAGGAATAAGTAACATTAAGTTCTCTGCGGGCATCCGATTTTACGCGATTTGTGCCCCTTTTTCCTTTTCGCGGTTGAGGTATCTATTTTTGTATCTACTTTTACGAGGTCACACACAGAGATAAAAAAGGAACCAAGTAAACTACGGATCAGTGTTTGAGCAGGCCTGTTAAGTAAGGCCTGTTATGTAATAACATAAGAGTCAATATTTTTAATGCAAAGTGTTATAAGAAATATTTCCAAACTGCGGGTGTATCATGAGATACCCGTCCTTAAGATGTAGAATATTGGTTAACACTGAAATTTCTACGGCCATTAAGTTGAGAAAAACCGATGCGCAGCTGGTCCATATGTTCGCTGGACCTTGAACAAGTGGGCCATAACTTTTGAATCTTCTCAGACGAGAAAATCAATGTGACTGAATGCTTTCTTGATGAATTGATTATCCGTGTTATATATTGTACAAACGCTCGACTAAATTCGCTATACATAAAGTCAAAGTCTTCTTGAAAATACGGGACTCGCCGGCGTTTAGGACCTAAAATGGGAAAATAAGTGCTATCTTAGGAGCATGAAAAGTAATTGTACGAACTCTTGACTTAATTCTTTATGGGAGTCGTGTTCATGACCTAAATTAAGAAAATAAAATGCTATCCTTGGGGGATGAAAAATAATTCGTGCATAGAGAACTGCTTTATTTCATCTTGTTTCTTATTGTACGGCTCAGAATCCATTCTTTTCTTTATGTTTTGGGATATCGGTCTTCAAAGAAGATCAAATCTTTTGCAAGCTTCTTACCACGATGATATGGAATAAGTTTTTTTTAGGAGCTATTATTATCTTTGTCATCTTCACCTTCATCATCGTCATCATTATCATGAAATCATCAGAGTATAAGAGTAATACTGACAGAGCTATTGGTAGCCTTGCGTTAGGTTGCCATCCTTAACCTTATAGATCACGCACTTTTCGAATTCAGTGCCAACAAGACAGTTTTCTGGAGCAAGCCGTGTTAAAGTTACAGCAATCTTAGATAAATGCGAACAATTGTTTTACTATGTGCTGAATTTTATTATTGTAAACTTTTGAACACTTGCCTTTTACCCTTGGCAGAACCGTTTGGAAGACTGGAGTGTTCCAAGAGTCCATACTCCATTTATAATGTATGCGTGACAAATATAACCAGTTCAAACCAGTTTGGTTACTGACGTTATGTAATCGATGGCTCAATCGCGCCCTTTTTGTTGCTGTTTGCTTTTATTAAAACATTATGCATTTCCTTTTGTTCCGGTTTTGACTGACTTTTGTCGTGATCCTGCGATCCGTCGCCGAAATTCTTCAACAAACCGTACGATAACTGACTGCTAAATTCTCGCCAGATTACAACGTTTGATAAGTACATCAAGAAACGGGATCACATTTTTTCTTCAAACTCTATGGTAAATTTTATGTTTACATGGCAGCTATTGAGATACTGTAGAAATTGAAGAGCATTGTTTTTATTGTCGAACACTGAGAGTGAAAGTATCATTAACGTATCGAAACCAAATAGAAGGACGACCGATGTAATTAAGAACCCACTTCTCTTCGAAATGGCATTTAAAGATATTGGCTAACATTGGTCCAAAAGGTGAGCCCATTGCAACGCCATCAATTTGGTCGTAGTAATCGCCATCAAATATGAAATGGCTCTTCTTAGTGGCAAACTCGAGCAGACCCTTCAAGACAGACGGGAAGGGCATACAATTTGTCAAGACAAATTTGTATTTCCTCATCAAGTGGAATGCATGTTTGTGAACAAGGAACTGACGTCAAAAGAGCACATTACCTCATTGTTATGTTTATACATCTTGACCCAATCAGCAAAGCTGAAGGAATCCTTGATAGTGGACTGATTTGTGGAGATGGGCTGAAGTATGCTTGCAAGATATGAAGCCAGATTGTAATTGTAAGTGTTCACAGAGGAAACAATCGGACGGAAAGTGCAACCTTTTGTATGAACCTTGGGAAGGCCGTAGAGGACTCCATGACTAGAACCATATGGTAACATCTTTTGAAAGGTATTGTTATCGATGGTTTTGTGTCTTTTTAGTTTGCGGAGATAGGAAATTAAACTGTCCTCCCTCCCTAGACTTTGTTGAATTTCGTGCAAGTTTTTTAAATTTAGTTTCATCCGAAATTAACCGCATCATTTTATTCAAATAATCAAGCTTGTTGATGATAACAACTCCTTTCCCTTGTATGATGCTATGATCTTTATGCAGATCATTCAAAGCTCCCAATCTTCTTTGCTGAGAACTTGTTTCTGTTTAGAAAAATCACAGGTGTATATATAGCTATAAGATATACGTTTCAGTTGACTTTTCAATCTATCATCGTTAGCCAGATACTCTGGAATTGTCTCAAGGGCCTCGACAACCACCGAAATGGCAAAGGTCTTAACTTCCCACGACTTGTTAATCTCGCGCCAGATCTTGATAATTCTCAATCTCTTCACTTTCCTTGACCTCCCGTTCTGTTATCTCCAGAGAGGGCTGTGTCAATTATCTTTCACCCATTTTTCTCTTTGTCCACGACGACAAAGTCATTCCCCTTTAGCTGTGTTCTGTTACATGGTCAGTTCGTATGCTGAAGTTTCACACGGAATCTTTATTATGTCTTTACCCGACATCTTGTCTATCTAATGTTCATACCACTGGGGAATTACATTCAATGTCATTCGCCCTTGTTATACCTCCCAACTCAAATACGTTTTCTGATTGGAGGAGAACGTGTCACCTGTCATTGATCAAAACTTCATGACGCCCTAGGGCAGCAACAACTTGAACTTTCGACTCACACGTGATCAGGTCGTGCACCTTTGAAACGGCGGCAAATCTGTACGCAAGCCGACGTCAAGCAAATAATTTTTATCTGTGTATTGTTCTATTTTGAGTTGGGAGGTATAACAAAACACTTAATCACTGGCCCCTCGGGAAACAGTGAGTTTTATTTCCCCTCGACCTCAATGTTTCCCTCGGCTTCGCCTCGGGGAACATTGAGGGTCTCGGGGAAACAAAACTCACTGTTTCCCTTGGGGCCAGTCATTAAGTGCTTATTGTCACACGGCGGCCATATTGTCCCGGGAGACCAAAAGAGCTTTGTTTTACCACGCCAAGTGTCGCAGTGGAAACCATGGTGGGGAGGCTTCGCGTGGTAAAACAAAGCTTTTTTGGTCTCCCGGGACAATATGGCCGCCGTGTAACAAGGGCGAATACTCCTTCACCTCTACCGTCATGCCTCCATTTTTAGTCCTTTTGGGTCAACTTACTACATTTACAAACTGGGATTCACCGCACGGCTTGAAATAATTTCCCGGCTGGCGCCGGTTTTGTCCGGATAAATATGCATTACGTAAAACCGTGTATCAGCGCTTGGCGCTTTTCCTTGGAAACGCTATTCCGTGTTGCTTATTCTGCTATTTTTCTCTTGGCAATTTCATGCTTTTTGGAACGACTAGCTTTCTCCGTGAGGATAGGAACATTCGGATCACATAATTGTCTGGAGGTTATTTTGAACAATGGAAACCACTGCATGTGTGCGTGACGTCACACTGTCTAGTCTTTTTCGTCTCAGGACGAATATTTATTCAAACAAGACGCCAATGGGTCCTTTGCAGGATAGTGATCACATGGTACAAATCCGCCATACTGGGACGCAAATTGCCCACTGGGACATCTTAAACAAAGAAAATTTAGATTAACTAGCTTTGTTTTAGATGTCCCAGTGCGCAATTTGCGTCCCAGTATGGCGGATTTGTACCATGTGATCACTATCCTGCAAAGGGCCCATTAGGCGTTCACGTGAGATGCACTGATCAAAGCAAGCAACAGTCAGCGGCTGTCAATAAAAATTCCATAGTCTGGGAAAATACCTTTCAACGCTATACGAATATACAGATCTGAAGCTTTCGCGGCTCACTCTTTCCTCGCAATGTTGTTTTCACGCGAGTTTCTGAGTCCATTTGGCAAAACAACATTGTGGCAGGGCAAGGTATTGCAAAGTGTTTCAACAATTTTGTCTGAGGCTGTAGTGGTTATGGATATTACGGGTGCCGGTTGTATTAGCTTAAACCTCGTCTTTCATTTTTACGGTACAGACCAGTTGTAAGTCAGTGTACAGTATGATCTGTGTCATACAGACGAATAAGTTGGAGAGGTGTTATTAAATGTCGACCTGCATGTTGTGGGAAAACGGAAAAGGGTAAAAGCACAATAAGTAGTACTACTGCAAATGTCATATTGGGGTACGATATACTTCAGACAAAAAATGGAATAATTTGATTTGACTACAGTTGATATTAGAGCGGTTTTCAGTTGAGTGTCGAAAGTAATTTGCGAATTGCTTTGGTTTATGATTACTTCACTCGGTGATTGGTTCCAATTTCTCGAGCCACTTTTCCAACCAATCAGAAGTGAAACCAAAACAATTCGTGGCTTGCGCGTGCACATTTTCCCACGCTTTGTGTCGGCTACGTGTAATAACTTTGAGTTTTCATTGGTTTACCGGATTGTCTCCGTCCTTTTCGATTGGCCAAAGTAATTACTTTGGTTTTGGTTTTACGACACTCGATTGAAACTCGCTCTAGCATTTGTTAAGGAAAGGTAAGTAGGGTAGCATAAAGAGGTACTTAAAGTGGTACTATGATCAAATTTTTACCCCTTGATCACATAGAATTCCGTGAAAGAACAAAAACGCCATTTACCGTTTGCAAATATCTTTATTAGTTCCGGAGATATTTAAGTTTGAAAAATGGGTAAAATATGCAAATGAGATGACTGATGACGTCATACACTCAACCTAATATTATATTGAGTATATAAATAGAGCTACCTTGGCCAATTTACAGCGCAGACCATTGAAACTTGGTAGTCTAATTGTTCTACAGGAAACACACCGATGGCTATAAAAAATTATGTTCCCATGGCAACTCACTCTTTTCCAGTCCCCACCCACTTGATTTCAATATGTTAGTGATTTTCAGCTTGAAAAATATTAAACAAGGCCACAAAGTCGTGCTAACATATCTATATGCTTGCTGGATCATGCATATATAGTGCTGTTAGCAAAATATCAAAATGGAACGCCAAAGGTGGCCAGAAAAGGAGATCTGGAACCCAGTATGATGCCATGGTAACAGAACTGTTAAGCTCATATTGTGGAGAACATTTAGTAGAATCTTACTGCAAAAAATAAAAAATTTCTGATACAAATTGGCTGAGATATCTCTTTTCATCATATTTCAACAAAATTTGGTTGAGTGTATGACGTCATCACTTGGCTAATTTGCATATTTTAAAAACTCGAATATTTCTGGAACGAAAAGAGATATTTGAAAAAAGTAAACAGCATTTTTCTTCTCACGTAGACTACTTGTTTATGTTTCAAAATGGCTTAGATAGGAAAGATGCGATTTTCGTCATAGTACCACTTTAATTCAAGGGAGAAAATTTTCCAAATGTTTTTTTAAAAAAATTGTTTTAAATAAAGGTTAAGGTCACACCTGTCGATCGCAAAAAAGTATGTTAAATGATCAAATCTTTTCAGAGATATTGGTAAAATACTTTTTCGCCGGAAGTAGAAGTTCATTTTAATTGACAGCATATGTAGACTATCGGAGCGCTTTTCGTGGGAAACATCAAATAATTGCTTCCTCTCGCAAACGTTCGAGGTACTTGTATATAAAAGCATTTTACTTTTTGTGGCATTAAATCGTGAATATCCGAGGTCTGGCGCTAGCCATAGGAAAAAGAGATACGGAAGGATCAAACGAACGTATGAGTGAAGCGACGCAGGATAGGAAGACAAAGGATCATATTATCAGAACTGGCCTTCAGACTCCTCTGACGAAGCATATCGGCGAGTAAATTATGGATCTGAAGAAAAATTATGGGAATTCAAAAGGTGCTAAATCGGGTTCTATCAGTACACTGCCAGTGAACGAGAATAAACACTCTTGTAGCGATAGAATAATAAGACCAAGGGCATTTCCTGTAGTCTTCTTACAACATGACGCAGAAAATACTATGTAAACGATTCACATAACCAGTTCGCATTCTGATATCGCCGTCACCATTTGTTTGTGATGGTTTTTACGCACATCCCACATTGTGCCTTTGCTGAAAGCTTTTGCGTTGGTCCGCTTTCACTTTTTGTCTGCTGCTGCTGCTGCTGCTGCTGTGTTTGATGAGATCACGCGTCCTTTTTCTGTTTAGTATGAAAGCCGATCTGCTCCGAAAACATGCGTCAAGAATCCGAAGAATATTAGTGACAATGAAGCTAAAGGAACGCTAGTATAGCTATACGCCAGAACTTGTGAGATCGACAGCTGTGACGGGAGAAAAAGTGGCGTCTTGTAATTTACCAGTTATGGGGAAAGGTTTTGGGGCGGATATTAAAACACTTTTTTTGAGGCGCTTTATTCCTAAACATTAATTTTTGTCTTGAAGATAACAATGTAAGGATTACAACTCAAGGACGCTTTGCTTGATTTAAATCAAATTTTGACAGTTTGCAATCAAATTTTTCTATAATAAATGAAATATTCCAGTAGTCACATTTAATACAAGGGTTGGGGTATTTGCGCCGTGATTGGAAAGCGCTACATCCGTTTCACTCAAGACACCCCTGAAGGTACACGGTAACCTGAAGAGTGTATCTTTAATTGGGCGAATTTAGGAAAATAATTTGAACTTCTAATTTTTAAAAAATTAAAATATTTTATCAGTCAGTTAATATAAAGATTCTGCCCAATCCAAAAGAAATTACAAACTAAATTTTCGGGAGATCATTCGTTGCCATTAGTATTACGGTAGTTTTGATACTTTGTGTGACCGATGAAAACCCCCACAAAACACCAAATACCTTTCATGAACCCGATTACAACGTCGATAAAGCAGAAATCAGCACTTAACCTTAGGCGAAACCAGGCGATCGACAGTAGAAATCATTTCGTGTACCTCCTATTTCGGGAGAAAAATGGATACAACACAAAAAGTGACAATTACCATGACATGTGGATGACATAGAATGAACATGTGGCCACTAAAATATGCCGTAATGTTTTCTGTAAATTTTTTCTTTCCAGACTTTACAGAAACTAGCCAATGATAGCACACGTTAAAATTTGTGGATACGAGGAAAAACAAACGATCCCCATTTTATAACGTGGTCTGCCCTGCAGGGTGCACCCACATAACTAGTGTGCTCTATTTTCCTTACAAGGAAAAGTGCAAAACGGTTGTGATGGTAATGTTCACCTTCGGAAAATTATTAATCAATCAACAGTCTTTTGTATCCCTTGAGACAAAAAGCAAGGGACCGGGCCTTAAAATAATGATATTTCACTCACGTGCCCGGCAGCCGTATTGGATTACTTAAACAAAAGAAAGTGTTTGCATTAAAAAATAGACTTCAATTCCCGGATGATTAGTTTGGTACACCGTCAGGTCCCTTGTGACGTCATGTGAAAACGCTCTACATCACTTATAAAAACATTTCTAAAATCTAACCAGAGAGCAATTCGTTAAGGAAAGAAAGACTTATTCACATTATAAATATACACGATGCTGATATTGATTGTTACGGTTGACAATGGCATAGTTTGATGTTACGCGGGTATGGAGAAATTTGAATGTAGCTTAAATAGACTTTGAAGATTTGTGGTAGAAAATATCTGGGTTTTCCCCAAAACAACTTTAAAGTTTAGCCCAAGTCGTCTAAATTGCACCGCCCAGACTAAATCACAAAACGTGATCCTAAAATTTCATTTATTGTGGGAAACATCCCCCTAAAAAGTTCTTCCACTGTGAAATTTAAACGAAACACGTGTCCTTATTTATTAACGGAACTTCTTCGCCGAAGTAGAGCTAAGTCTAAGTAGCACAGAGTTGTTTGGTTACAGCACAGTTAATAGAGGGGAATGGTTTGGAAGCTCGGCGAACATCAAAAGAGCAAACAAAGCAGCCAAGATTTAGGTTGGAAAGTCCACGACCGTGCACAATCTTTCGTTTTCCGCTCATACACTGTGCATGAATTACGTAACCAACACGTTTCTATTGGTTAGTTCCGCAGTATTGAGTAAACAACTATTGTGTTTTGTGCACGGTCAAGGCTAAAAACGAGAACAAAAACCTACAACAAAGAAATTTGTCGGGTTTCATAACCATTCCCCTCTATTAACTATGGTTACAGCTTACAATTGTAATAATAAATTTTCCTTTAAATCTCTTTAAATTTCAAATGTTTAATCTGTAGATTGCACGCAAATCCTACGATGTCGGCTTAGCTGAAAAGCTTGGGAAAACGACTTTCCACACACCTCACACAGAAATGGTTTCTCACCAGTATGCGTGCGCACATGATTGTTCAAGGTCGTGGCTCCTGAAAATGCTCGCAAACAATAGCCACACTTGAATGGTTTCTCGCTTACATGTATCACAGCGTGCATACGCAGTTCTCTTGGTTGTGCAAAAGCCTCTTGGCAATGCCCACATCTATAGGGTTTACAGGGCATGCGCGAGCATAGGTGATTGTTGAGAAGCGATCGCTGGGCAAAGGTTTTTTTGCACTGGCCGCACTTAAACTCTCCCCCATCTGCAATATTGTCTAACGCATCATCAGTCATCCTGCCCTTACGCGGGAGACCGTCATGTTCGCTTGTGTCAAGCTTTTTGTAATGCGCGTTTCCGCGTAGCATTTTCCCTCCCACATCACCGAAAGCCACAGAGATGTTGTTTCTGTTATCGTGGTTTGCTGGACATCCTTTGTTTTGTCGTTTTGATAAGGAAGCTGAACATTCATCAGACATTCCTTCAAGCAATAAATTAAACACAGTTTGTGTTGATGATCTTCTTTTGCGACCTCGGTGCAATCCTGATCTGTCTGGTGCGCACCTCTTCTGAGCTTTCTCAAATATCTCGGGATCTCCTGACTGTCGACTGTCACTTGACACACGACCTGCAATGAGATGTCTCTCACTTGATCTTTTTTCGGCAAAACCGAGAAGAATTTTGAAATTGACCCTAGCCGTAAAATATTTTCTTTCGAGAAAATTTCAGCACCAAAAAGCTAGTATTTTGGCGTTTTTCCTTTGCATTTTGCTGGTTTGTCTTCTATTAGGCTTTACAATTTACATTGAAGTTGAAGTGGTGGGTATTTACCTCCCCGCTTCGCGGTTTGATAAATATCCACCACTATCATGATTCACCTCCACTTCGGTGGTAAATAATTGTTTAATACAACGGATATTCCTTCACTGTTTGCATGATCAGCATTTCACTTCTCGTTTGCTCTTAATTTTGATGAAGTTTCATGACTTGTCAAAAATCAAATTCCGGAAAAAAGTTGAAACACTTCTTGTTAAAAGTGAAAAGCAATACCTGGAACCTGAAGTGGCGGACTCTTGTTCCCAATCCCCACCGGTATTCCCATGTGTTGCATATAGCTGTCCTCGTACCAGACCAATAGCTCACATCCGCGTGGAATGTCACGGAATGCGCGATAAAATATAGACTTGTTATGCTGAAACGCAAACAAGTTTTGTTCCTGTTTATGACGTGCGCATCGTATGAAGCGCATCCAGCTAGATGTGTTTTTGTCACTACCATCTAAGAAGTAGTTTAATTGGTTGTCTTCGTATATCTACAGGAAAAAAAGTAGATTACATAATTGTTATTTGCTCATCGACTTACATCATAAACCTAAAATGGCCGCTGTCGTTTATTATTTGTTGTTTACAGTCAAGTAAGTCCTTCTTGCCGCGTTTAAGGTTAAATATTATTCTTTGAATTTTACGCCTACGATCTGCAAAGTCGAGGCCACCTGTATATATTCCAGATATTAAGGAATTACAGGATATAATGCCACTCAAAAATTTTCTGACCGAAATGTGTTTGAAAGAAACAAAAGTGATAACGAGAGGCTGACTGTTTGAAATCTATACGCATTTTCGGTTCTTAATATTGAGGCTCCTCAACCCACGACATCTCACCTCCCACATGTGTGACGTGTTCATATCAGTCGTGACGTCATCCACTCTGACGCATTTGCCTTCGTATGGACCAATCCACGTACCCACAGGAATGTGTTGTTTAGCACAGACTCCATAGTTCGTTCCAGGAATGCTCGACGTGCAAATATTTACTTCATCAGGGAATGAAGCTACGGCGTAACTGAGCTTCAAATTTGTTTTCAAAGTGCGACCATTGTCAGTTTCTGTCTCTTGAGAAATCTCATGTTCCCATTCATCATCTAGAATGAAATTAAAAACTTATCGTAAAAAGTTATTCTTGACAACTGAGAATTCAATGTTAGTAATGGGTGATCTTAGCTTCTGGGAACGAGTCATTGTGATTCTTGATAATGATATGCGTAGACGCTCGCCCTTCAATGATGTGCCCCTGTTTATGGGCGAAATTCAAGGGTTCACTATTCAGTTCCGACTTGTTTTTCTCCGGCTATTCCGTTGCTTTAATTTGACCCTCGCTCCTCATAATGTGTTTATGATGTGTATCATTATTACAAAACCTGAGCTGTGAGACGTGTTTTTAATGTTCACTATCTTGACTGGTTTGGAGCCAAACAGAGCATGCTGCAGAATTTGTAAACTGATTTGTTCCTGTAAAGACGATGAGCAGGATTTCTTGACCACTGTTGGAGAGCTGCATGGGTTTGGCTGCTCTGATTTCGGCTGCGTTGAGGACGTCTCTTCCATCTAAATAAAATTATAATTTTGGAAAAAATGTCAGTCGAAAGAGACAAAATGGTGTTTTGTATATGAGATCGCATGGGCACGAGGGTACACTACGATTACATGCTTATCACATAAAGGGCAAATTTATTGAAGAAAATCAACACGCTGCAATGATCGGTTAAAGTTTAATTCAATACACCGTTGCTGTCAACAGAAATAGCGCTTAAAATGTATTTTAATATGTGGACAAAAAGACTCTCTTGTAACTTTGCTTGCTCTGGATAAGCGACTGTTAACCAATCAGGATCAAGTAATCATGCCCTCTTTATTACCAAAAGTGCTCTCGTGATTAAGGAAAAATACCCCCTCTCTCAGCAAATCAGCATTCAGTAATTTTGCCCCGTATGTGATAAATCCAGAAATCACAACCCTATTTGTCTCTCCGTTTTTCTTTGTCCGTAAATGTGCATCAAAGGTTACCCATTTTTAAGACCTTTTACATTGTCTGGCTTTATCCCAAAAAATATAATTCTTGTACCTCCTCTTTATTTCCTTCGGTTGAACGGAGTTTCTGTTCATTGCGAATCACAAATCAACCATTAAACCCTAACTAGGTAGAGTTAGTTTGGTTCACGCTGCAACCTGGCCTGCAATGGGTTGCTCGAAGCATGGTTAGTGCTGACCAGAGTTAAATACCTTGGAAATCTGTAAGTTTTGATACCTCTTAACCAACAGTTAGTGCTTTGAGCAACGGGGAGCTTTCCTTTTGTCAGAACCTCTTCCCAAACCGGCCCAATTGCAATGGAAATGTAACAGTTTAAAGGAACTCTTGCATGATAATCTGCAGCATTTTTCTGGAGGAGAATGTATCATCCTCAAAGTCTTTTAATTCGAAGGCGTTGCAGGACGGTTAGTCCTATCAAATGGAAAACGATTCACTGAAGAGCCGATGTTTCGACACTCCGTTGCTAGTGATCTAAGGTTGCGCCAACAGTCTTTTTTCAATTATTAGCGTCTTTTCTTTTTAATGAGATGTAAGTAAGTTTAAGGAAAAAGAGCCATTGTCGTGCATCTTGGATTGAAGGGGGCGTGGGCGAAATTAATGTGCCAAGCCCTCAAACATATTCACTGATGTTGTCGTCGCTTGGTGGTGATAATTTTGGACTGATTATCCCACGCAATGGTATGTTTGGTTTGGCAACGTTGCGTCGACAAAACGGAGATTTTTCGGTGCTCTTTTAAACGTGTACCAAACTAGCGTTTTGTTTGTGCAGAGTCATTGCACAGCACAGAATAAAAAGAGTTAATTCGTCGTTTTCATGAGTACTGATTTCTTGAAGTGGTGTAGAAGGCTTGTTCTAGTTTCAAGTTTAAGGAGTAAAATATCACACGACTTAGTTTGTTTCGTTGTATTAAGCTCGTGACGTTCTTTTTAATCGAAGTTCTGAAAGTTGTTTCTTTTCTTTATTTCAAATTCTTAGCATTCTAGTAGTATGATTTGAGATACGGCTATCCCTAGCGGGACCATTACAAAATGAATGCAGTTTTTTTGTAGAATTGGTCAATATGAACAAACAGCAAAATGGGTTAAGGTCAGTGACATAATCGACAGATCTGGCGCTTAGTTTTAATGTGGACTAAGCCGAAAAGAAGTCCGTCAGTCACACTACAGTAATATCCTCTTATAGTCTTTATAATGGCGAGTTGATGTCGTTTCATAACAGAATACTGCAAGATGAGCAAACAAGCATTCGTCGGCTGACAAATCTTGCCGAACAAAGGCGAAACGGAGACGCTATTTTCGGCAACGAAAGGTCAACCTTAAATCACACAACCAATGAGAATTGTAACAAGCAATTATATTCACACTGTTTAAAACTTGTTTCATAACGTTACAGTCTTTGGACAAGCAACAAATCTTTGATTCAAGTCCATAAAAGCGCAGAAAGACGGTGAAGAATTTGTGGGAACAATTCGACCCCGCCTAATACTTTTTTACTGACAACAGAAAGACCACATAAGGATGGGTCAAACATAGTTTTTGTAAATGACAGGGCTGTTTGAAAAAGACTTTCAATGCAATAAAGAAACTAGGGTCATCAGTGAGTTCGCCCCAGCTAACAAAACATTGAAAAGACAGGCCGCGGGAGCGGAATTGTAAAGAGAGATTGAATAATGGGGTATACCCATTTTAACGATATTATGCTCAAAGCACCAGAACATGACGATAGCTCCATCAATATCAACAACCTACAATGGCTTTCAAAACCTTACCTTGGAGAATTTTCGTTTCCGCCTTTTTAATCGTTTTGGAATTCAGAATTCTCTGACTTCTCGCTCTTGTCACCAGTTCAAGTAACTGATGGGATCACTTCGCACCATCTTTATACCCATTGTAATTAAGGTTTTTATTCGCGTGTCACCTCCATATAGTAAACCAAATGCCAGCTCATATTTTAGGTGAAATAAAAATAATTCTTTGCGTATTACCACAGTTAAAAGCGGTCGGGTCTCATTGGTAAGTGCCCAAAACCATATAATTAATATTTAATGAGTGGTGAAACAATTGATTCAGAAGCATACTCTTCAAAAACGAGCGAAAAATAATTCCAAATATCTTCTTTGAAAAAGGGACAACCTTATCTCAAAAACATGACCATAACAGGGGAAGTTTTAACCGACTTTTCAAAGTTCCTGGTTTACCAACAAAATGCGATGAGCGACCGCAGGGCAATTCTTCTTTACCGAAACACTTTAAAGGGGGTGATTTATTAATTCCACTTCCGTGATCGGTGAAAATGCAACAAGTGATAAGAAACTGTGTCGCGTCAGGCCATGGAATATTTGTTCAATCTCTAGTTTTACAACAAACAGAACAAGGTGTTTGTTTTTAAATGCCAGAATGAAGTTGCGCAGAGCATATTTTTTTTATGACAATTTTTTGCGTTTTGTTTTTGAAGCTGACCATGCCAGTACCAGTAATGTATAAGCATAACATTCCGGAATTTTACAGTGAATAAAATTGTTGTTCATCGAATGATGGTGAATGGTGAATGTGCTCTTCTTCAGTTATATATGAGGAAGAGAAGAAATGCGTAGCTGCTTAGCCTGTTTTACAAAATTACTTTCTTTTTCCTTGAGAGCCAACGAAAGTGCACTGCAAACAAACCCATGTGGTAGTTTTTACGTTTTGACAAAAAGAGGGCGGGGTTCATCTCCCACTCGGCAATGTTTGCCTGATCTGCACATGAATAACAAAGAGCGACTCACTGGAAACAGCTTTTCAACAACGTAATTGAACTAATGTTTTGAATCAAAAGCTGGACATAAGCAAATATTTGTTTTAGTTTTACGTAATTTTCAGGCGTTAAAGATGTAATTATATAACACTGAAAAAAGAGAAGAGGACTGAAGTATGGCTTGAAATCAGGTCAAAAGACTTTGTGTACTATGCCGAAATGAATTTACAATTCTGCTTGAATTCTTATTTCCTGCTCTTTCTTACAAATGCAGTTGATATTACACCGTAAATAGCAGAAGCTCAGCTGGTAATTCGATAAACGTGGAGCGTTTCAGGAATCCATTAAGGCCACTAGCATTTCAACACTCCGACCTATTTTCTGTTTTGTCCCAGCTGAATTAATCTACATTCTCATTATTTCCAATTCAATTGATTGTTTCTCTCTAAGCCATGTGGCATTCTCTAAGAGCTTAAAACCACCTGTGGGTTTTTAGATTGCAGGTTTCTTTGGCGTCTGAAACAACATCTTTGATCTTTTGTTACTAAATTCAACAGCCCTAAATGTTCATGAACGCGTCCCCACCAATAAATCTCAACGTGATACATACATGTGATATTAAAAGTTAAGTATGCTGTTTTCGCCCAGTTTCTTAGAATGCAGAGTCATCAAAATCACAGATTGCAATTACTGAATTCCATTTGAGAGTAGAAACGACGATCGTAGAAACTGCGCATTTGCAACTATTTTTGGGCACAAAAATGCAGCAAATGAAACCTTACACGTGACATGTTTATGTTGAAAGCATTTAATACTGATGATTTTGATTGTAATGGTTGTTTTACACGGATGGATTTCAGTTTTGTTTTGTTGCCTCGTACTGCAGTTGTTTGTGTGGAGTATTGGGCCAAAAAAGTCTTAGATATTTTATAATTTCTTGAAGTTATCCCTCTTGATTTTAGCATTGTAACAATAATAATAAATAATTAATTACAAAATTGTTACTTGAAATCGAAGTCCTCACAACGTTTAAACTCAGAAGATTGTCGAAATTTGTTAAAGTCTAAGGAGGCCAGATGATAAAAAGCAAGACTTGAAACCACTTTAAAGTGCTCATTTTTACTTAATGTAACCCTTTTGCAGACATTGAGCTGTGAACATCTTGTTGTTAATATGCTTTTGATCATATCACACAGACTTTTGGCAGCTGTTTCTCTTGGAAATATAACGAACAAATCAGAATTTCTTTATGTGTTAACCAATTACGCACATTTTAGCTTATTGAGTCACGGACAAACTAGCAACACAATTAGTCAACGTTTTGGCTGACTTATACATTCCTTCTATTTTTTGTGCAAAACTAACAGATTTCAGTTTACAAGATAAGTTCATCTTGACATCAATAGACTTTCGTCTTGTTATTTCTGCCCCAAAGTAAAACCTCATAAGCCCTGTTTACCAATAACTAACACCTTCAAGGTAAATCTTGAAGACGACTTTGGCGCGCTTATAGAGTATTTCAACAACAATGTTTATTTTAAAATCGTGTGCTTTTATGTTACAGAGTGACAGCTTTAGAACCATCGCGAGTCCTCCATTACTTTTAAAAAGTGTCCCTGTTTCCTGAAGTTGTGTTTGATGATGGTTCATTTTCCCGCCATTTTCTCACGCATGTGCAGTTTGTTCTTGTCTCACTCGATTGACGAATGTCTAGGTTAAGACGAGTAGAAGAAAACCTTATTTATTTTTGGATTTAATGTATTTGCACTTGTGTAAAGCACGTTGCAATGAGGGAGAGACTCAATCCATTCCGTCTTATTTCGTCGAAGAAGAAATGAACTGGTTGCGCATTTTTTTGGAGTGCTGCGTCGACATGAACCACCAAGACTCGGCGCCCAATCAAGCTTCACAAAGTTAAACAATTTTAGTGACGTTCAGTTGATTTCGTTTCTTTCTATTTATTTCCATGAGATCGTTTTAAGTTTCGTCTTGTCTTCGTGCTGAGAAAGGCTTCTCGGTTCGACTTTTTCGTTATTTTTGAGGATAAAATGAGTTGCGCCGATGTATATAATAACACAAACAAATTTACCAACTGCAGCGAATCTTAACTGACAAAAGAAATTAGTCTACAAAATTTAGGCTTTTAATGCTGTTCTTCAATTGTCACCATTCTGCTTTAATGTCGTATAAGTAAAAGATTCTAGATGTCCAAAATGAACCGAAGAAAAGGTTGTAAATCAGTCGGTGTTGATACAAATTAGTCAGGTTGCGTAACAAGATCATCTTGTCATTGTCTACGAAGGCCAATATTCAGTACAACATTTCCTTTCCGTATAATCCTACAGACTTTTGTCCAAATGAAATGTTTTTAGAATATTATTTTTTCCAAACGAGGCTTAGAAAGGATCCGGTCATTTTCGTGACTTCTCGCATAAACCAAGGTGCTATTTTAAAATTTCGAGAAAAACTTTTTCCGTTTTGCGGCTGACTGCTGGCATTAATAACGACTAAGAGGAGAATGATATAAAACAATAATTTCTATAGTGTAGACTGAATGGTTTTTTATAGTTCAAAGTTCCGCATACATATTGTCGGTCTACACAATACTGGTGTTATGCGGATAACTATTTTTCCGAGAGATGTTTCCGCTCACTTCGTTGTCGCGTAGGTCTCCCGAGTTTTCCGTTTCTTTTTCAACTGTGCTGTATTGAGCAAACAATTCTTATTAATATTAGTTTTTCCAGTTTCTAGGAATATTGCGGCGCACTGAGCTTTCTTATTGACGGCAAAGAAGCGGTCGGGAGTGCAATCTTCTAATCGATCTTAGATTAAAGTTAACAACAGTTCTATTTGCAGAAATTTCGTTTTTCTGCTACATGACTTTCGCAAAGTTAAAAAAAAAAGGCTCCATATAGATGAGCATTGCAAGTACAACCTATAATTAGGATCTCTTGAGTTCATGACCTCAATATTTCTTCAAACTCTGATGCAAGGTAACCAAGTTTCAAGTAAACAAATAAATACATGCCTTGTATTTCTCAACCGGTGAATTCATCAAATATATTTCAGAGGAAAGCAAATACTTGCCGTCACGTAATAATATCTACTTAAGATCTCTCAGGAGGAGAGGTTCGGCTATGATTAATCCGGACATATTTTTTTTGCCGTAGTTCATGACCGATTTTGAATGCGTTTGTATCTCAGAAAGTCGCAATCAATACTCAAGAACATTTCGCAACTGGTATTTCACGTTTTTAGCTCGAAAATGTACAGGAGGACAATGAAATGGTAAACACATACGCCCGGGGTTTACTCTGCAGTCACTGGTAACCGGTCACGAGTCCTATGGTGGAATGCGGAATTTTTGCACAATGCCAAGCGGCAAGTCCACACAAAGTCAATGTGAGGTATTATCCATTTATGCCCTCCAAGAGCAGGACAGGAGAAAACATGTAAGTATTAGCGAAGAGACACAGAAAAAGAAAGCTTTCGCTACATTCAAGCATCAGTTTGATGATCCACACTGTGCATTGGTGAGTTACTATTCTTGATGAAAGCAAGTGATTAACCAAACCATAAAGTGATCCCAAATTGTCAAAGCGCTGACATATATACCTACAGCAAAATAACGCATAAAGCGTGTTAGTACTCGCGTGTTCAACTAAAAATGGGCACTGATATCATAGCTCTGATAAAATACTGGTAGAGTTTGTGGAACTTTCATTAACCCTTCGAGACGGATTAAATCACATTGCACTGACAAACGTTTTTCCAAGACGTCCGGCGTTATTCATGTTTTTGCTCGGTTTTAGTATTCATGGTTTTTGCAGAAATCCCGGGTTGTAAATCCCGCAGAAAAACTTTTTTTGGAACTTTGAAGACGTGAAGGTCTCAAATGTCTAATTTCCTTGTTAGATTCTGATTCATTGATCGCAATTCCTTGCCTGTACTTTCCTTCATTGTTGCTATCAAGATAAAAGGATTAACGTCTCTCTCTAAATTTCTCCTCCCATTCACCTTGGACAAGGTCACCGCGGTTTCCCACCAGTAGCTGAATGAACCTTGAAAGTCATTAATGCTGCAAACGGGAACAAAGCGATCATTTTTTTATAATAACTTCAAAGAGGAAAAAATACCCGGAGCAGTTTTTCTGGTGAGTTATCTAAACATTGCGGGGGCTTAGCAATTATCTACTTTTAGGAAATAGCAGATCCGGAAAATGATGGGCGAAATTTGGAATTTCGGCCGATTCATCGAGCTTTACTGTGTAGGCCTTTCTTAAAATCTTTTCGGGTGGCTGAATCGTTATAACTTATGTTTACATTGATAAATGATACAGAGCATCACTGGCGGAGCAAAAAATTGCGTACTGTAAAGATAACGTCAACGCCGATGTTCTTTCAAAGTGGCAATACATGTCTTACAGATATGTATATAGGAAATATTGAATGTAGCTAGGCTGAAAATATAGTCAGTGGTATCTTGATTATCTTTAATGTAGTTTTGCAGGTTCAATTCTGCAGCTACTCAGTCGGCAGTCTCTCGGTTGACGGTAAATCTCTCAGAGCCTTTGCTAGCGATGTGACTAGCTTATCACATCCGGCTTAATACCGCAAAGTAACTCTTGTTAATTTCATTCATGTCAGTATGGATATGAGACGAAGCTGATGATGAGAGAAGCACGGGTTGGTAACTTCCTTGTAAGGAGGACAACTTGCTAGCAACAGGTGTTGCTAGTCGTGGTGCAGTTGTGCCGTGCTGCATCACAATATTGACAGCTGCTCTTGTTTTGACAGAACAGCTGATAATAAAAGAGGATGCTATTTTTATAAAAGAAATGGAGAGGTACGGGGCTCAGCGTAAAATCCACTTGCCAAATCTAGAGGCCTTGTCTTAACAAGTCAACCTACTTAACTCCCATTTTTTACAATTCATTTAGCAGGACTCATCAAGTTACAATGGATAGCAAAGCTGGTCAGTCGGCAAAACCTGACCATACACGAGAAAAGAGCCCAAGTAAAAAATATCTCCTCTTCGACGAGAAAACTGTACAGTTTCTTCTGTATGGAAAAAAGAAATCCAAGATTATAGAGGTCAACAAGCTCAAAAGAAAGACTACAAGTTGTCAAGGTATGGATCGATGTAAAGCCAGTCTGTATTGCAAAAAATTGGAGGTTTAACCTCCAATTTTTTGTAATACAATTAATATTTTTAAAAAACGGGGGAATCGTAAATGCCAATACAAGACCGACCAAACTTGACATTGCACGAGGTAAGAAGTAATGACAAAATTAGAACAAATAACAATGGTATGGACCTGCTGAACGAAAGGCAGTTAAAACTCGGTTGATAGATTATAATAGACCCCATGCATGTCTGCCTGATTCTTCTCAAACGTTTTTTTATCTGACTTTACCAATATCTCTGTATTTGGCTGGAACATGAAGCACGCGGTCCTTAATTGCTGAAGCGTCATCGTTCGTTGGTACTTTGTAACCATGAGTGGACAAGACCGGGGTGTAGCATTAATTATCATTGTTATTGTTTTGGCAGCTCATATTATTGTTCAAGAAGTTCCGCTTTGCTCTAATGTTTACGAATCAAGGAATGACGTCCTTCAAACCAATCAGTACAATAAATTTGCATTCCTTATTCTTTTTTTTTACTCAATATTGGCTTTCCAAAATTTCTCTTCTGAAATCTTACTAGTTCCCTATTGTGGGCAGAAAATCGGTGTACCAACCTAACAAGTTAACAGTATGCAAGTTGCGTAGAAATAAGGCAAACGAAAGCAGGTTAATTCTGACAATGTTATGCTTTAGTACTGGTTGAGTTCCGTTTGTCTACTGGCTCCTGTCCCTATTTTGAGAGGCACTCGAAAACTTGACGATGATCGATAACTCTTGAGTGCTCAGATGTAGCCGTTTCATTCATGTCTTACTTTGACGCGATTTGTAATTAAAATTCAGCCAATCGCTTTAGCTGAACGTAGTTAATGCATCGCCGTTTACGTGGAAACAAATTTGGTCACGTATACATGGACTAGATGCTACTTATTTTTGTCCAATATCCTATCGTGTCTTCAAGAAAAGGGCCGTCACGATTGAGTAGATTTCGTGAATACTGCGCAGGCGCGAACAATCTGCAAGAATCTGATCTCCTGCCAAGTCTCTTCTTGCCGTCGCTTGTTCCGCCTTTGCAGAATTCATTATATTGTTCCGGAATTGGGGATTTAAATGCGTATTTTTTGACTTCAAATATTGAATCTTGTCATTGCACTCATCTTTGCGTTGTCATTGCTCTTGAGGTTGCGCAATTATACGTCACCGCCACATGGACTTGATACTAGCTATTTACTGCTGACTTCAGATTTGTTGATGATTTTCCTGTGATATTGCAAAATCAGAGTTATTTTAGTATTGGAAATTTTTAAATCAAATCTTGATATTGCCTAATGAATTAGATTAATTATGCGCAATGTATCAGATGAATTTTTTATTATAAAACTGAAGCATCATCATCAACTGGGAACTCGGAAAAATCCGAGCCTGGGATTAGCCTGTTCCAGGCTCCGAGATAGTAGTTGGGGAAGCTCAAATATGAGAAAACGAGGGTGACTATAACCCAGATCACGCGCGTGTCTTGTTTTCGCGTCCCCTTTCTGCTCGTGCCGACCCAACTATCCGAGAAGGGGGCTAATCCGGGGCTTGAATTTTTCCCAGTCAATCTCTTGTAAACGTCACTGTAAACTTATGAAAGCGTAGCCGATCAGGATGTAAGTAGCCTGCGGAGAGCAGACGCATTTTTTTCTCGGCGGGTGAAACAAAAGCCGAAAAATGCGTCTGCTCTCCGCAGGCTACGATGTAAGCCGCCCGGACTTCGCTTGCCTTTTCTTCATTAAATTAAAAAAAAAACGCGACAGCAGGAAAAACGAAGAGTCATCATCCAACTAAACTATTAGCTAATAGCAAACATTTGGATAAAACATAAGCATTTTTGAGTCCAAACCAATTTTATATGCAAAGCGAATTCACGGCGGCGTGTCGAAACAATTTGAAAGAAATCAAAGAAGAGATGCGAATTTTTCTTCGATTTTTCTCGGCAAAATCGGAGAAATAAGACCAGTAACAAACATATCTCGTAGTAAGATAGGAACGTTGCTAAGCAATTTGTCATAAATGGCCGTATAAAAGGCAAAACAAGAAATTATTTAAATAAATAGTCACCTATTCACCGAAGTGGAGGTGGCTAGCGGTGGATATTTACCGAGCCGCGAAGCGGCGAGGTAAATATCCAACGCTAGCCACCGACACTGAGTATATACTAAAACAGTGAGATAATATACAGCACAAAAAATTAATTTGGATGTTTTCTTTACTTGTCACGGATGCAAATCGGCACGCCATTTTTTCCCGAGTTGCTCGGAGGTAAATAGCACAGGATATTCGGAGTTTGACGAGCCAATCAGCGCCCGCGTTCAACGCTATCCACTGTTTTAGTTTTTACTAATAATAAATATGGTAAGAGCAGGAGATAATAAAAATTAACGGTAAAACTACGACGTTTCGAAGTCTCCATGACCTCATTATCAAGTAAAATGTAAAATGTTAAAATTGATGTAAAATTGTAGCTCAGAGATTATATACAAATAAAATGTGATAAACTTCATTGGAATAATGAGCGTTCATTGTTATTGGTGTTTAACGTGTCAGTTCGTGCAGTATATGTTTAAATAAATACTTTTGCACGTATTGAGTCAGACTGCGTGTTTAGCTTTGGTTTTCGTTCGCGAATGAATAACATTTCGTGAATTAGGCAGTCCATTTTCCCGCGGCATTTCTTGAGAACAGAAAACATTTCCGCTAGGTTAGTGAACGCTACGCCGTGGGCTTCTTTCAGATGCTTGCCAATGACAGAGGCTTTATGTTCTTCTATGCGTTGATGAAGATGGCGTGTGGTATAACCGATATAATCCGCATCGCACGAATCACATTTGAAAATGTAAACAACGCATTGGTGGTTAATTAAAGCGGGCTTCTCTTCTTGTATCTTGAGCTTTTCCTCGATCTTACGACTCGTGAAAACTGGTTGTAGGTCAGTTCCGATTTTCCGGCCAAGATCTTTCAGCTGATGTCTTACTGTGTCGGCCGATTTTTGGTCTTTAAATGGCAAAGTTATTCTGACAGGTTTTGGTGTAGCCGCGTCAGCTTCAGTTGGGATTTCATGACGGCTTTGGATCGTAAACCTCGTGTACCCGGCGATAGCTGAGTTGATGAGTTTCACTGGGTAATTAAGCTTGGTAAACATCCGCTTGAGATGTTGGCATTCCTTCGTAAAAGATTCTTTCGTTGATGACAGGCGGTAAGCTCGGTTCAGCATTGTATTCAGCAGAGATCTTTTGTAACGCTGATCGACATGGCTCTGGTAATGTAAGAGCAGTCCTGTATCAGTTGGTTTACGATATACGCTTGTTGTCAAGTGGCAACCGCTTTTCTCGATCATGATACCGAGGAATGGAAGCTTGTTGTTTTCAGCAATTTCCATTGTGAACTGTATAGCAGGATGGCATTCGTTCAATGTTGAAAGGAAGGCTGTTGCGGCTTGAATATTCGGCATCGTGGCTAATGTGTCGTCGACGTACCTTTTATAGAAACTTGGTAACTTGTTGTTGCGATCCAGTAGTTCTTCAATGGAGCACAGGAAAACGTTTGCCATAAGGGGTCCCAGGGGCGAGCCCATGGCCACACCGTCCACCTGCTCATAAAGTTGACCGTCGAACTGAAATAGCTGATCTTTGGTTGCTATTCTTAAAAGTTCGGTAAGGCCTGTCTTTGTGAGGTTGAGACCATGCGTTTCATTAAACCAGTTGTTTTTAAAGGCTTTCTCAGCGATGATCTCAATAGTCTCGTCGAGTGGCACGTTGGTAAATAAAGCACATACGTCATAGGACACAAGAATGTCATTCGGGTTGAGTGGTGTTTCGCTTATCTCTTCGGCGAAGGAGAAGATATCGCAGATAGTGTGCTGGTTTAATGAAAGGGGCTTAAGCTTCTCTTCAAGCCACTTGGCCAGGGCGAAGTTGTAGGTCCCAGTCGATGATAGTATCGGTCGCATTGATAGTTGCTGTTTGTGAGTCTTTGGAAGACCATAAAGGTGAGCAAGACGGGAACCTTTACGACAAACTGTGTCAGCAATCGGCTTTGGCAAGATTTTTCTGACGACGGACTCGAGCTGTTTTTCTTTTTGTAGTAAGGGATGGTAGTGTTTAGGAGGCCGGCCGCGTGTTTTTGGTCTTTCTGTGTTGATGGGGGTGAACTTCGTTGTGTCTTTGATGGAAGCATCATTTAGTAGGCGGATGTACTCTGTCTTGTCCATTACTACTACGCCAGATCCTTTGTCGGGTTTTGTAATGACAAACCCTGACAACAAGCGTATATCGTAAACCAACTGATACAGGACTGCTCTTACATTACCAGAGCCATGTCGATCAGCGTTACAAAAGATCTCTGCTGAATACAATGCTGAACCGAGCTTACCGCCTGTCATCAACGAAAGAATCTTTTACGAAGGAATGCCAACATCTCAAGCGGATGTTTACCAAGCTTAATTACCCAGTGAAACTCATCAACTCAGCTATCGCCGGGTACACGAGGTTTACGATCCAAAGCCGTCATGAAATCCCAACTGAAGCTGACGCGGCTACACCAAAACCTGTCAGAATAACTTTGCCATTTAAAGACCAAAAATCGGCCGACACAGTAAGACATCAGCTGAAAGATCTTGGCCGGAAAATCGGAACTGACCTACAACCAGTTTTCACGAGTCGTAAGATCGAGGAAAAGCTCAAGATACAAGAAGAGAAGCCCGCTTTAATTAACCACCAATGCGTTGTTTACATTTTCAAATGTGATTCGTGCGATGCGGATTATATCGGTTATACCACACGCCATCTTCATCAACGCATAGAAGAACATAAAGCCTCTGTCATTGGCAAGCATCTGAAAGAAGCCCACGGCGTAGCGTTCACTAACCTAGCGGAAATGTTTTCTGTTCTCAAGAAATGCCGCGGGAAAATGGACTGCCTAATTCACGAAATGTTATTCATTCGCGAACGAAAACCAAAGCTAAACACGCAGTCTGACTCAATACGTGCAAAAGTATTTATTTAAACATATACTGCACGAACTGACACGTTAAACACCAATAACAATGAACGCTCATTATTCCAATGAAGTTTATCACATTTTATTTGTATATAATCTCTGAGCTACAATTTTACATCAATTTTAACATTTTACATTTTACTTGATAATGAGGTCATGGAGACTTCGAAACGTCGTAGTTTTACCGTTAATTTTTATTATCAAATGTATTTCTAAACGTTCTCTGATAAGAGCAGGAGAAAAGGTAAAATACTGAAGTGTGGGTCACTCGGTCTGTAATAGTTATTTTTCTTGGTCTATTGAAAGTCTCGAGAAATAAAGATAGAAATGTGGACGCCAACTTTCTGAACGGCGAGAAGCGTGATACAGAATATGTCAAGGAAATATTAACCATTCAAGAGAAGGACGGGTATATATGTTATTTGCCAGCTCGGTCTTGAAAATGCAGCTTTTTCAAGACCGAGGTCACAGTTTTTCGCTATACGGACCGACCCTTAGCTGGTAAATAACTTATTTATTTTTCCTCTCTGAAATCACTTTTTAAATTTTTGACTCGCACCGCGCTTGATAGCAAATGCAGTATTCAAGCGACTTACAAACTGAACGTTTCAAAGAGAAATATTTTTATTTGAATTATATTTCCAAACCTCTTGTCTAATAAAAAGTAACTTCTGTATGTAAACGGATTCGGTGTCAAAAGAAAATGGAAATTTAAGGTCATCACACAAGCTCACGCAACCAAGGATAGGATTCCGCCCGCCGTGAGTGGGCCGGATGAGAAAATTCCGCCCGCGCCGGAACCAATCAGATTGCAGGATTTGTTGAATTCCGCCCGCTCACGCGCTGAAAAAAAAAATTGTTTATTTCCGCAATACATCGAAGCGTAAAGTCTACAAATACCCATTTTACCTTCAAATGCCAATGCATAGCCACCGCATAACATTCCAAATTCCGTTTTCCGTGAATCTTCGAGGGAGCTTAAGAATGTTCGTTTTGAGACGCGGACGGCAACCGGAAGACAACATTTCGCTTGCCAGGGCGGTGGTCCCACGTGCGTTTTTGAGACGCGGACGGCAACAGGAAGTGAGCTGTTTTCCCTTTTAACTTGTCTTCACACAACCACGTTTATAATGCTAAGTATATTTTCTCCATAAGAGATGCTTAGTATAAAAATCTGGGCGACACCACTGTCCTGGCACGCGAAATATTCTTGTCCGGTTGCCGTCCGCATCTCAAAAACGCGCGTGCTTAAGCTCCCTATTATTTGTGTTACACGCGAACCTCGGCAGTTACTAGCTTTACAATAACTGGTTCCTGATTAACCCAATTTGTTACTACGACGAAGATTGTTTACATTACTCATTAACACGAAGAGAGATAATATATCGCTTTAATCTAACCCAAAATCATTCAGACCTATTTCCTTCGCTTTTGTGTTTGTCGTTTGTCAGCATTACGATTTGGCAATACTTCAGGTTCACGTGTTCACAAGTTTGTTTTTTCATCTCATAGATGTTTAGATTTTGATTGACCACTCTACCTCATTGTGTAAATAGTTCACCCTGAAGTCAAAATACATTCGAGGAAACGGGAAAAAAAGGAGTACGAACTTGGTGACAGTTAAATCAACAAATCACTCATTTCCCAAAAAATCGTTGCTTTGCTAAGCAGATACATAAGCTGATTCTTACCAGGTCAATCAAAAAAACCCGAAAAGTAATGAAATCAGACTTTTTCAAACTAACGCAAATCGTTTAGCTAAACTGGCTTTGATTGAGAATAAAAGCCTACGACAGTCACCAATGTGATTTGCCCCCAGAAAAACGCGGCTTGCCAATAGCAACACTGGCCATGCGATTTTCCGCCAAGGAAACGAGGAGGACGTGACGTGGTAACCAAAATTTCTCGCATCGATAGATTTCCCAAAATTTCTTACCCATAGTGCGCCTGATCTCTTCTAAAAATTCAATACAAGAACATGTTTAAAATTACAGATAACTATTTTGTATCCGTCGTCATCCTGGCTAAAAAATAAAAAAATAAATAAATAATAATAATAATACGTTTAACAAATGTTAATGCCAAGATACAATCACATCAATGCACACTATGAATAGTACAACAATTTGGTTGACCTACTGTAAACAACGTTTTCATAAGAATACATCATTGTTATAGCCATTTTCTTTAAAAAGTATAAGAAAACATTAAAAATACTAATCATAAGTATAAGATAAATATTAAGAGTATTAATCCTAAATTCTCGCTAGTTCCTTCTCAACTTCATGTTCATACGTGAACATGTAATATTAGTAATAGTAATAATAATTTATTACTTATTATCCTTACGGGTACTAGTTTACATTTATTGCATTATGTACACCTTTTTCCACGCCGTCTTTAGAGCCTTCTCCTTCGAAGAAACAGCAAATTCCGGCCGACGTGGAGGAACCACGACTCACAAACGCCATGAGGTCATTTCCGGATGAAGTACAGCTGTGCGTGTCGAGTATTCCTGGGGCGCTTTACGGCGTGTGCGCCAAACAACATATTCCCTTGGGGACATGGATTGGGCCTTATGAGGGTAAACGAATTACTCCACAGAGACTCACACCAGACATTGATTCGGATCATCTTTGGGAGGTAGGGCATATCTTCAATCGAGCAAAATTTCATAACCTGAAGTTTGTTGCAGAAGGATTGGTTTCTTCATAGTCTTTCCCTGGCTTCACGATTAAGCAGTAGGTTTTGCTTTGTTCTCCATTTCCAAGTTTCCCACGTTCTTAAACCGTGGAGACTAATGTGTCTTTTATCGTTACTACTGCAAGAATTCGAAAAGAACAAAAAATAGACTTTTCCAAAAGGGAAACTATATTTTTACAAAGAGAACTTATATATGTCTAATAGGGGAATTATGGAAATTTAGCAAGTTTTTTGCCCCGGGACAGCTCAATGTTCTTTTAGTAAAATCATGCAGAATTTACTTGCGCCCAGTGCAGAGATGAACATCAACTCCTTACGTAATCATAGATTGCTTTGATGTACGATCCATGCGTTTTAGATTTTCAAAGATGGCAGCTTGAGTCATTTTCTCGACGGAAGTGATGAAGACAACTCCAGCTGGATGCGTTTCATTCGCTGTGCTCGCCACGTCAAGGAGCAGAATTTGTATGCATTCCAGTACTGTGAAAATATTTTCTATCGAGCATTCAAGGAAATTCCACCAGGAAGAGAATTGTTGGTTTGGTACGATGATAAATACCCAGAGTTTTATGGAATTCCATTGGCAATGCATGATTACGAATTCATCAGGGAATCTGGTAAGACGCTCAGCTTTAACTTCTAAAATATTGTGTGGTCTCAACACACTGAAAAGAAGTCAAGAGCACTTTGAAAATATAACATTTGTGAACAGCGTTGAAAATGGTTGACTACTGACGGTCATAAGGTGACGACAACATGAAATTGAGGCCCGATTATCTCGCCTCACACCACCTCCGGCTTTCTTCCGTAATAGAAGACTGTAGTGGACGTATTTTAAATCTCTTTTATCAGGCACAAGCATATGTTTTCATTTGATCATTATCTATACTTTCAGTATCATCTTCGACTTCTCGAGGATCTCGAAAACCCGGCGCTACAACCACACAAGTGAGTTCTATAGAACACGATCATAAAATGGATGTTTTATTGGAATCACAGGAAAATCCTCGGACAGAAAACAGCAGAATCTCCTCAGCGCAACCTATGCAACCGCGCCTTGTGCGCCCAACGTACAGTACGCGTAATTCCTTCATGAGAGAGCAGGTGATTCCATCTGATGTGACCGATACTCCAAGATATAAAGAGACATTACTACAGGATATCGGGAGAAATAAGAGAAGTGACGTTCCGACAAGTTTGTGCCACACGCAACCCTTCAAGGCTTTTTGTCAACCGTCGTTATCGAGTGATGGTAATTTTATTCATTCAGAAACAAGGAGCAAAGATTTGCCAAAAATAGAAAAACCTATACACAGTGAGAAATTGTTGAGTAAGGCTTACGTGTCAACAAAAGAGACAAGTGTGTTACAAGGAAAAGAACCGTCATCTGCAAGTAACAAAGGCCTGTTACAGAAAACATTTAGTGCAACACAAGTGTCTTCAACACAGTTCACTGATAGTAAGTACAGTATCTTATCGTATCAAATCGTATCTTACTAGGGAGAGGCACTTAGACTTGTTCTAGTAAGATGTCCTTTTGCAGAGTCAAAGAATTTTCTGCAGTACCCTTTACCATAATGGTGTATTAATGTTGATGATCATCATCATCATTGTCATCTGTGTCAGCGTCATCTTCATCATCTTATCATCATTATCAATATCATTATCAATCATTGTTATCATCGCCTGAACTTACGACCTTCCTACTCCTGCAAAGGAGCACGCGGATTTTTTTCCAAATAACCCCCACCCCCCCCCCCCCCCCCCTTCCCCCGAGCCAACGTCGAAAAATAAATCTCGTCATTCCATTCACCGGGGTTAGCATGTAACATCTCTCTCAGTACAAATTTGCGCTATGGTTTAAACGCGATATTAAGACGAGTGTTTCGGCGTCGTAGCTGTAATAATAGAGACTTCAGGGACCATTCAGTATTTATGCCAGGGGGTGGGCTGGTAAGATCCGTCAGAAAGCAAAACAAAACGTTTTGATCCTTTACAGGGAGAATGTAAAAAGTCATGACCCCTCTAAACTACTTTTAAAAAATAGATAGCCCCCATCACCCACCCCCTCCCCCCCAAAAAAAAAAAAAATAAAAAATACCGAAGAAATCGATTCATACATCTGTAGGCAAGACCCAGAAGTGAGCATATCTAGCAATGATTCTGGTGATTCTGGCAGAGAAAGTGACAGCGAGGTGTGGTGGCCCCTCCTCATAAACAATGGATGGTCCTTACAGAAAATAATTGAATCGATCTGACTTCAAAACGAGGAAAATGACGATTTGTTGGTTAAAACACTGTTTAACAGTGTTTTAAAACAATATGATCGCCTCGATGCAGCCAGGCTCGAAACTTTTTCAGTGTTCACTTTCGTAAACATTCTTGTTTGAAAAAAACATGCTCAACTATCTCTGCATGAAACAGTTACGCACATTGGTTTATAAAACTTAAGGAAATGTTAAACACCTGGCGACTTTTTCAGATGATGAACAAATATCCACTCGCATAATGGAAGAAAATGCAAGCAAGTTGGAGAATACATCGGAGCGTCCTATGCCAGCTCTTCAACCTTACCTAACCAAAGCTCCACCCCTTCACAGACACGTTAACACACTCTACTATGAACCAGTAAGCACCCAAACGTCTGGCATACCCATTGAAGAATTTGGCATGTGGCGGTGCCGGCAATGCTTAAAGACATTTACTCAGAGGGTGTCACTTCAAATGCACCAATGTTCCCAGCTTCCTAAGAAGCCCTATCAATGCGGACAGTGCAGACTCTCTTTTGCCACGTCGTCTGAATTAAGAAGTCACGTGGAACTACACACAAATGACAAGTTATTCAAGTGCGGTTTTTGTTCGCGGACGTTTTCGGGGGCCACAACTTTAAACAATCATATACGTACACACACTGGAGAGAAACCATTTATCTGCGAGAAATGCAACAAGACATTTTCACAAGCTAGTCATTTAGCGAGACATCAGCGAAATCCAGGGGAATGCGTGGAGGACCCTTGAGATAATTTTACTACGTGAAGTTTTGGTTCATGATTCACGGTTCCATCTACTAATAATTTCTCTCTTTAGGGATGGACGTGGAGGCGAACATTTGGTCAGTTTTAGCGAATGAAACGATCGATAAGATTAGATGACTTTGGGTATTGAAAATAAGGATCCAAGCATGCAAATAATTTTTTTATATAAGCCTGTCGTATGTCAGGCCAGGGACAAGGTTTCACTCGACGTCCAGTCAGTCTGGTCGGACTGTTTTTTTAAAAAAAAATTGAGAGAATGACATGTTTCAGTGTAATAGAACTATTTTTTAGGAGTGTGTTCGGACCATTGGGCTGGAAAGAAAAAGTATTTTAAACGTTTGAAGAGATTCTGTTGGATTGAATCTATTGGATATTTTCTTCCTCGTCATCACTCCTGAAAAGGCTACAACATGAGTTATCATCTGAATCTTCTGATGTACCCTCTTCAGGAAAGTCTTGGCTCAGGCCATCATATGCAACTGTTCTTGTTGATCTTCGCACCTTGTACTCTTTCCTAGGCTTTTGGTTGGTTAGTCTTCGTTTTCTTCTGTCCCAGTCATTAACCATGGTGGAGGGGTCATAGCTCTGCAGTGGTGGCCCTCCATCTTGGATTCTCAACATATTCTCAAGCGCACCTTGGGAAAGTGATGATCTCTTTGCTGTTTCCAAGTTACTAAACATCCTTTCCAAGGCTGCGTTTGAGACAGGTAGTGTGAAGAATACATGAATCAGCAGTAAGATGTTCTCAGTGTTCTGCCATTCTCCAGCCCTTTAAAGAATGTAACATTTTGAACCATGTTGTTTTGTAATGTCTAGATGAAGGTGACAAGTACTGAACAGTGTAATCAAGCATGTCATACCATTCATTAACTAACTCCAGTTGTGTAGCTTGGAGTCCTTGTTGTCTCAGGGCTCTTGAAAGTGGCAAACATAGTGCAAAATGATCTCATCAATGGATTCATTGCAACTGCTACTGGTATCCCATGCTTCACAATTCAGGATACTTTCAACTGAGGCAATTTCACTGCTGCCACCTAGGCGAGCCTCTATTGCATCATTTAATAAATAATAAATTCACATAGAATGAGGAATCTTCTTTCAATTGAGCAATGGCTTGAGAAATATTTGACAATCTTCCACCCTGATACTCATCAATTGCCTCCACCTTGCCCAGGTAGTGTCTTATTGTTTGAAGCGTGCAAGCTTCTCTGTTCTGAAGACTGTTTCTTGACCTTAAACAAAGCAGATGCGACTGTCACGGCGTTAACATCATCTCCTTGAAATGCCTGGGACAGGACAGCTGCGGGTTGCAACAAACCAACAAAAAAGCACGAATAGAAATATAGTTTCGCACTTTTCCATTCTTTTAGGCACCCCTTCAACTTGGCTTGGTCACTTCACTTAACTCACCTGTCTGAGTTGTGCACGTGGACTAGGTATAAAACTCGGACTGCGGACTGGGTATAAAATGCGGACTGAATACTAACACTGTCAAAAAGGCACAGAGCAACGAAATAGCGATAGGCTGACGACATGAATTTAAGTCCGATATAAGAATGGTGGAAAAAGTGCCGTTTCGCACCATAATTATCAACCATAGCGTTAAACTGGATATTTTTTGGCTTCTCAAAACGACGATTAATAGCTCACTGAAGGTTTTAGTTGAAATTGCAAAACGTTTGTATGTTGTATTTATCAGAGGTCAGACACGAAAGTAATTTATGAAATCCTTCGCGGGTTTTCACCAGCTCTATGTTTAACGGAAATCGAGAAATTTAAAGGACTTTAGTGGGAGATGCTAATTTTCTTTCCTTTTCCTTTTTAAATTCGTGGATTAAAGTACAATTTTGTGATAAATCTATACTCTTCAAGAGTATAGATTTATCACAAAATTGTGCTTTCTCTAGCCCAGTCCATGTTGTAACTGAGCATTTCTGTGTACGTCACATTACAATCCTAGTTTTGTTCTATACTCCGTTTTTGAAAACTCGGTCCTTGTGTCATACTTAGTCCGCAGTCCGCGTTTCATACCTGGTCCTAGTTTTATACGAAGTCCGAGTCCGCAGTCCGCAGTCCACCCTTAATACTGACCAAATTTACAATAATATGTCGTGTGAAAAAAGATAACAACAAGAAGTGAAGGGAAGTTTGTCTCGCTAAATTGTTATCAAAATTCATCATTCTGCAATTTAAAGAAGGCTTAAGGTTTGCTATCTTGTATTTACACATAACTCTTCAAAAATAACATTTGAATTAACCTTAATTGTACGAGTGGGTCTTCGTTTTCGACACTACCATCCAAACCGCATGAATATTGACGGCAGTGGCGTGTTTTCAATGCTTCCAATGAAAACAAATCAAAATTAAACTTAGCCGTTATCCATCACAGCCATATATTAAAATTGGCTCTCTTGAGCGAAATTACCCAATAGCTGCGTACTGGCCCCGAAATTCCCATGGTCCCCGGAGACGCCCGTCAGGGTGTCCGGTCAGACTGAGCGGTTTCCCTGTCAAAACCTTAACTTTGCCGTACAAATGCGACTACCGCCGCTAATTTGCAGTCATTACGATCTTTATGAGTTTCATTTCTTCAGCATAATAGCATTTTTTTGAAACATAATTTTGCATTATCTCTTTGTTATCGGGGGATTTTCCATCCCGTTGCTCTGAACGTTTAACCCGTATAGAAATCACGTGAGAAGGCATAATTTTTCACGAGAATCCTTGGATTAAAAAGGGTGAAGACTGCCCTGTGGACTAATCCAAACGTCTGCAGTGCGATAAAATAAAATAAAAACAATGGAAAAATTCCTCTCCAAAGTAGGTCAGTTGCTCCGTTGGGGGCTCGGGTATCATCAAGGTTTGAGTTTCTTTAGGGAACTAGGGAGAGCGGGGGTGACTTAGTGTTTATAGCACTTGTCTCCCACCATTGTGGCTCAGGTTCTATTTGGGACTCGTTGCCATATGTGGGTTAAGTTTGTTGTTGGTTCTTTACTCTGCTCCAAAGGGTGTTTCTCCGGCCGGGTTCCCCGGTTTCCTGTCTCCTCAAAAACCAACATTTCTAAATTCCAATTCGATAGGATGCAGGACCTCTCTGAAAACCACTTTCGGATGTGTGGAACTTCCTGGGTAAATATCAAAGTTGTTGTTGTTGTTGTAGTTATTTTTATTATTAACAGTAATAGCCTAAGATGTGATTATCGTCCAGCCGTGTCGTTATAATGACATTTATTTTTTTTACTTATTGGAAACAACTGGGCAGAGAGTACTGTAAACAAGCAAATTATTTACAACAGAATAAAATGTACGAAAGCGTATCTGTACTCAGGCTTACTTTGCCTTTTAAAGAAAACAATTAAATTGAAAGTAGTTTTTGCGCTTGGAATGATCTTCCCGTGCATTTATTTCTCAGTGAATATGTTTCTTTTTGGGATAAGATTCTTTCATCACTTGAAATGTTGCATCCAAACAAGCCAAGACTTATTGAGAATCCTCAAAATGTTGTATCTATTTCAAAAGGGCAGCTAAATGTAATGCCAGCTACCATGGAAGTCGAATTAATTCCTCGTTGGTTTATTTTTCCTTTGTCAATATAGAAAAAGGATCTGGTGCGCCGTCTGATTTCTCAATCACGATTGCCCTCCGCACTGAAGCTACGGGTCGATACTGATCCCTTTGAGAAACTTTATTCAGCTCCCTCCGACCCATTTGTACCACGTTATACTCAGAAGGGAACAAGTTTGGCACGCGAGACTGCGCATGTCTAGTGCGCGGTGCAATAACTGCTGAACTGAGACCTTTATTGGTTTTTGTGTGGTTGAAAAATCGTGATTCACCGTGATCTCGCAAGTCAGCGTTTTGTTTTAAAGAGCCAAGTCGAACTGATGAGCTCGCATGAACTGGACAATCTGTGGAAGAAGATCAAAAAGGGTAACACTTGACAAGGAAGTTATGTGTTTTAACTCCAAATAAATACTAATACTTCTCATCCATGCTTATTCCGGGTATCTTTTGTTATCTCCCGCGTATTGATTGTCGCACTTCAAAGGTTTCATCACAAAATAAAATTCTTCTGCAGCAGTAAAAAAGGCTCTTGATTCGACTAAAATTCCGAAAATTTAAATGGGCAATGGAACAGCATCTTAAGAATGGAAATTTCCGATTTTCCAAGAGCGCTTATCACTGTTTACAAACATTGACATTAAATTTTTTTTGGTATCTTCAAATTTGCCGACCACGGAAGAAAAGAAGTCATGTTTGAAGCCCAATAAATTGCTCGGGTTACGTCACGAAATTTATAACGATACACATCTGAGGGTCTCTCTTCTTCCTTTTCCCTAACGAAGAGAGACCGTGGGAACGAGGTTGTGTATCGCCATAGTAACTCTAATTCCGAAATTCATTCTGAACCTAAGAATTTGGCAACTAAAGGAAAACGTGCTTTGTACCCATAAGCATGATGCAAATCATTCTCATAAACGCAACGTTCGACTTGATTTATAGACTATGCTGTACAAGCTCAGCTAGACTGCTGGCTAAAATACATAGCCCACTGTTATAAAAAACAACTCTTAATTAAAAGTTCTCTCTCACAGTATTGTAGCAATGATAAAGCTTTCTGGGTCATGAAGCAATGTTACTTACTTGTACTGGGATCAAGCTGTTTGCCAATGTCTGTGATATTTAGAGGTATTCCCATGTACTGAGGATAAGTATCTTCATACCACACAAGCAGTTCTTCTCCAGCAGGGATAGCTTCAAACGCTCTGTAGTAAATCTCTTTGTTGAATTGAAAAACGTAAAGGTTCTGTTCTCTCCTGTGACGGGCGCAGCGAATATAACGCATCCAGCTGGAAGTGTTTTCATCACTGCCGTCAATATAATGCTGTAACCTACCGTTTTCGTAAATCTAAGAATGAAAATATCGTAACACTAAACCAACAAAGTAGATATAAAGAAAAATTGATTACAACTTCATCTACGTCGTGCAGGGGCCAAAGTCAATAGAGAGATTTAATAATAATAATAATTTTAATCATTTCTATCGCGCCGGCTACATTAGAATATGATTGCCGGCGCGTTACAATCAATTGAAAAGATAATAACTCTCTACATATATACAAATATTAAAAAGCCTAGGTAAAATTACAATATTGATATATAAAAAGGAAAACTAACAGAATATATCTTCTATTCATAATAAAAATAACAGAATATATCAACACATCAACCACATTAACCATATCCATTCAAGATAAAAATAACCTACAAAGTTTACTATACAAAGTTAAAAGTTAACTAAAGTTAACTATACAAAGTCCTTATAGGTTTGTCTAAATATAAAGTCTTAAACTGCACCCTAAAGGAGTCCACTGATCTTTTTTTCCTTAATGACTGAGGAAGCGAGTTCCATAATTTCGGGGCAGCAGCACAGAAGGCCCGATCCCCTAAATTTATCATCGTGTTTACACGAAATGGCAAACGACACAATGCCTCTTGCCATGTAAGCATGAAACTAATTCTCTTATTCTACCATGTCTTGCTCCTCCTTTGAGGATGTTGCTCTATACACCTTATTCCAAAATGGCTGCCATTTTTAGAATTTTTTTGTTTTTGTTCCCATGCAAATTACCCCTTGTCACCTCGTTTTCAAGCGGAAAATTCAAAAGAATATTTAACCTTGAACGAGGCCATACGGGCCAATTTGCTTGGAAACAAAAGAATACTAAGATGGCGGCCATTTTGGAATAAGGTGTATATCTAGAGCTAACAGGAGATAAAGCAGTTCACTGAAACGAAGCACCCATTCTTCCGCGTCAATCTTGTGAAACAGTTGTAAGCATTATTTTTTCACCTTTTTTTTGGCTTAAAGATTCTTCGTGTGTTTAAATAAATAAATAAATAAATAAATAACATATATAAATTATTGATTGAGGAAATTAAAGAACAAAAATAAACTGATAGAAAAATAATTTCATTGATTTTCGGCAAAACGCAAATTTCTGACGTCGTTGGCCGTTGCAATTGGCCGCATATAAGTGTACTTAATTTTATTTCATTGATCGTTTATTGCTTGCAAAGGCTTGTAATCTTATTTTAAATTTTGCAAGTGGTTGATGTGTTGCCTAACCGGTTTTTTTCCGACCTAATAAAGATGATGAGGATGATGATGAAACCCAATACAACATCGCAAAAGCAGGACAAAACAGGCCCATCAATCTTGATAGGCATAAGCAATCCAAGGTAGAGTTACCAAATCGAAAGTGGTTCAGCGTTGTCTGTTCAGCGTTGTCTCTTATCGACAACGATATTAGTCATCACAGTGGTCAAAATGTGCCTGGTGAGTCCACAACATTTTGACCACTGTGATGACGAATATCGTTGTCGATAAGAGTACAGACAACGCTGAACCTTTCGATTTGATAAGTTTATTTCAGAGCGTGACTAAAATCATGACACAAAGAAAGATCAAGCGTTGTCTATAACTTTCCCGCAATATGATTGGTTTATTCCCAAAATGGGCGTTCCTGATTGGTTGATACATTGCGTGACAAATTTACGCGAGCATGATGCGTACAGCGTTGTCTAGACTCCTATCGAGAGCGGCAAATTAGCCAATCAGATTGCGAGATTACAAGCAATTGTGGTAAAAAATGATATGGATAGCTTAATTGTAAGACCACTTCCCCACAGGGACTTTTCAAGGACAATCAAACATAATAATACAACGTAACAGGGCAACTCTACCTGAGAAATGCGAAACACACGAGAAGCAGTATGTTCTCAGTGAAGTTTTATTTTCTCTGCCCTTTCTATCCTTTCCCTTCCTTTGCACACCCCGCACACTTCCTAACCCTAACCTTAACTCATAGCCAAAGTGTTTCTTTGGAAATTCGCAGGTCTTTTCTTTTTGCTCACCTCCCACATGAATGACGTATCCATTCCGAAAGTGACATTACCAGGAAGAACAAGAGTGCCTTGATATGGGCCCATCCAAGTTCCTTCCGGAATCATCTGTTTTGTGCGAACGCCGTATTTAAAAATACAGGTAACTGAAGGGCAAATCTCGAGCTCGTCTGGACAGGATTTCACAGCGGCATTATTAGGCGTCTTGTCGCTTTTTTCAACCAATTTTTGGAGAGAGAGTAATGAACCTAGCGAAGGAATAGAACTGTCACGGTCGGACTGGATCAAGGATGAAATGGAGGCTAACTCAGGGAAGATAATTTGCATTTGTGTCTATAGTCCATCGAAGAGAATACAAAATAAGGTCACGTTACAAACAACAACGTTACAAACAAGGTATCGGCGTGAATCTAAGGGTAAGTCTGGAATTTTCGATAGCTTTCAGAATGATACTGATCAGTTTGGGAATCCGGCTCCTTCGTTCCCGGCAAATAAAAATTAAACTCGACCTTCGCTTTCAGTGTTACTTAAGTTGATCAGCATAACTACTAGACTACAAGAACTCTTCCTTCTCTTATGTTATCCGAAGATGTCATCGGTGCCGCTAAAGCCTTGGCCTGCACTACGCGAGCTGACAGCACGAGAAACATTAGCTTAAATTAATGTCCTGCCGCGTTTTGATCTTTGTATAAGAGGGCCATTCAGGGTCTTAAAACCCCAACGTATGCTTCTTCATCACTCGGTTTAATAACTAGTAACTCAGAAAGCCTCGTTTTACAGTTGTTCCCCAACACTTTAAAATTAAAATTAGCAAACTCAAAACTCTGATTTAAAAAAATGGCTCGTAGTGCTACCTTAACCTGTAAAAACCAATTGTTATCACCTTTTCTCAAAGCCTTCTCGCTCCTGTTTTCTGTTGTTCTCGAGTGGTGTGATTCATTGCGCGTATACAAACATTTGAATAAGTGATCATAGGTGAAAGAGTATGGTGCTGAGTTTGGTGTGTTCCACTGTGGAGAAACCGGTGTCTTGGTGGAACATTCTTGGAAACACAAACCTGTGGTTTCCATTGCTTGGAAATCGTCTGTCAAAACAAAAGGATATTTTGTTTGATGTGACGAAAATTGACAGGGAGCATAATGTCACTTAACTAATGCCCCCATGCTATTAAACAGGTTGACAAGAGTTGCTTGTCACTTTGAATCATTGTGTTTTTAATCATATCACCCACGCTGGATATAAATCAACATGGAGAGACCGTAATGGTTAGAGGAGTATACTGTGAAGTGACTAATAATCTTGAGGAGCATGATTCGACCAAAAAGAAATTTTGGGGTCTAAGCACATGCATCTTGAAGTCGTGTAGTTTAAAGGGTTTAAAGAAAGAGTGCTTAGCGCCTTAGTAGTGACTGTGGCTTCTTGTGTAGCAGCACTGTAACACATGACGCAACATGGAAGTACAGTCTATAAAAAGTGAGAGATTACACGAGACAACCTGAGCTAACGTACCCTCCCCTTGAAAACCGTGATGAATTTTCGACTTGTCCTCCTTGTGTTTTAATATCATAGAGTGAAAGATCCGCTGCCTTTTAGCTACCCTCTCGTTTGAAATGCTTTGCGTTTTTCTTTTGGAATCGTGAAATATTCATAAATTGGTGCAACACGAAAAAAGCTGTCGAGACATTTAGTGTCCAGTGACGGTATTTGAATTCGCGCTCGGCTCCTCACGACTTTTCGCAGCAAAGTGCATGAAAGAACTTTTAAAAATTTTCACAAAAAATTCCTCTCTGTTGAGATTAATGACAATAGATATATGTTAAATTTTTCACGCAAAGTTTCAATCACATTTCACGGAGTCGCGGCAAAGTCGCCCGTTTTCGCTTCAGTGTGTCTTCGAGACTGGATATCGTTTCACGTTTTTAAATAAAATATATATTCTTCAAAAAATTTAACATCAAACCAGCCGTCTGGCGAAATCCCAATATGCTCAGTTGTCTTGAGGGCCACAATGATTACGAACGTTGGTCGACTTTGTAGGCCGGGAGAGGACATTAAACAATGTTTGCGATAAATTTGATTGTGGTTTTCACAACAAAATTTCTCCATTGTACAAGTGATCCCGAGTAACGTCAGATTCTAAACAATGAATACATGGTTCCTAAGAGTTAACACTGCTAATATCAGTTGAGTGTTATTCTTTAAAACGGCTAATCCAACGACGGAACGTTCAGTTTTACCTGATTTCGAAGTATCAGTTGTGATGGTTCGCTCGATTTCGCAGAATAATTGCTTAAGGCATCAACACTGTTTTCCAAGTCATGAAATGCTTTGATTAACTGAGGTTTTGACAGTAAAAACACTAGCGATCAGTTGATCTGTTGACGAGGTTGACACGGATGACGGACTGTCAGTGAAAATTGTTAGTGTAGTTTGTTTGATGTGCTTGACAGTTATGGCAAGTCATTACGAGGACAGATATGCTGCCTCGGGTTAACTAAGACTGATATTGGTCATATGCACCACCCACAGTTCCACTATATTGCATATTTTACGGCTGAATTACCCCACCTATTAAAAAGAGACTCAAAAAAAAAAAAGAGAAAAGTTTTATGTTCTTGGAGCCAATAACATTTAGGTTAGCCGTGTCGAGTTAATTCAGATACCGTACTTCACATATGAATCATCGATTCGGCTCAAGCCAACACCGGCGTCTGAATCGGGCCAAAGGTTTTGTGAAATATTTGGCGTAGCGGTTCATGAAGAAGCGATGTTATTGCACTTGCTGAATCTATGTTGGCGATGTAAACTGAACACTACAGCTTTGTTTTTGTTGCCTAGCTTCGTATAACATTGATAGCCTTGTTTACTTTTAATGAAAAAAAAAGAAGGAATTGCCTACTTGATGGATCGTCACCAATAATTGTTACATCATTTAAATTGCCAGGTGCCACATAAAGAAATACGAATGTGTGGCGATAGGGTTCTGTGTTAAGTTTAACTTTATCTTCAACCGTTAAGACAGGGAAACTTGTCACGCGGTCACGAATGCATCTGATTTGATAACAACAATTTTTAACAACAAGAGTATTTATGTTTGTATTTTATCACAACAATTTTTTAACAAACAAGAAATAAGAGCATTATTTGGTCACAATTCAGCAACATATTTTTGATTAGAGCCAGAATGCTTATGATGATAAATTTGTTTTCAAAAGGAAACACTGAAATCCTTTTTTTGCTTGAAAAACAATAAGAAATTGGGAAAAAACGTTTCTAAAAAACATTTAAGAAAGTGTTTTTAAGAAACATTTTTTCGCAATCTTTTTTTACAGCTAAATGTTTCAAAAAGTCGCTTCTTTTTAAAAGCAATAAGACATATAAGCTAAGCCTGGGACTTCCTAAAATGTGATCCTGGGATATTTGTCTTGTTTAGAATATTTTAAGAAAAAAGAATCCAATTAAGAGAAACTATAAAAGAGGCCGTTACCAGGAGAAGTTGAAACATGTAAACAACACAATATCCTTTTATTATTACTGAGCTTTTAACACTTTTTTGTGGTCTGACAGTAGCTTATATTTCGTAAAAATCAACTTATTTCTAGTTCTACGTAATTGAACAAGTTTAAACCGATGTAATCCTTACTTATCAAAATCCACAGTTTACATTCTCCTGCTAACTTAACAACCTCGCGGGTTGCTAACTTAATTTATCTGATGAGTAAACATGGTCAATAGAAGATATCACCTGTGATAAATTTGAAAAAAGTACATGATGTATATATTGTTTGCTAAAGTTACAACTATAGAAAGTTACGTGTTGGAAGGATTGCTTGAATAAAATTGTATTCGACTGTTTTCCCAGTGGCTGTCGAGGTCAAGCAACTGATACATAAAGTTTTGGCTGTGCTGGACTCTGTTTGGTTCCAGGAAACGTCATGAGAAGGTAACAACTTAAATTAATTAACAGAAGTAGTGCTGGTTTAAGAAGGCAATTAATTAATTCTGAAATATAAAGACAAGGGCCTATAATCTGGAAGAGGTTCATGCTATTATTGGTACACTTCCCAAGAAAAGTCTTACCAGCAAGCGTATATTCAAACTTTACAACGTGTATCCGGGACCATCTTCGTTCCGCCACAAAAAAGCCTTTGCTCCACCTAATGGACAGGTTCATCACAGAAATCATTTATTATAATTTCGTTCTTTTTTAATGCAGTATTTTTCGAATTGCAATTTCAGATCTGCTTTGTGCATGAACTTTCTGTGATCACAAAGGCGTTTCTCGTTCTCCGTACTGAGTTTTACGAACCCTAAAACTTCTTGAAAGCGTAAATTGTGATGAATTCTCAGGAAAACGAGCAATGAATTGTAAGTTCGTTTGCAAAACACCAACCCACGCCATAAATTTGAATAATGACCGCACCTATACTTAATGGTGGAGGAAAAAGAGAGCAATATAACTAAGCTGTAAAAAAGGGGACATACCCAAAGCCAATACTATCGCTCACTTTTAATCTATTCATTAACCCTAAAATATTTAGAAAAAGTATTGTTCAGTTATGGACCTCCTCCTTGTACACTTTGGATTTTCGTCACACGAAGATTATGACAGTCTTTGCTTGTAACATCAACAACCTCCAGCGACAGAAATTAAAATTGATGCTTTTATATCATGGGATTATGACAGACCAGACGTGACGAAAATATGGTAAATTACAAACCGTTAAGTTATCAACTTAACAACTATTTGACAACAGTGCCGACCTTAAAATGTATCACCAGACGCATTAACGATTTTCTCACAACCCTAGAGAATATTGATGTAACCCAAAAGTGCACACCAAAGTTTGTAGTGCGCTGAACGTAATTGATCATAATCCAGAAGTAACTCATTTTCCATAAATACCACTTAGATAGAGAAACATCCATTGACACAAACACGCACAAACAAAACGCAAAGGAATTGAATCATATTTCGGTCGCACAATCAGTATACTAGGATCTTCCTTTAAGTTATACAAACAAATTCTGTGGAGCAACCCAAATCGAAAACATTACTCATAACAACTAGCACACAGAACTAATCGTCTGGAAATTTTAAACGTGTGATTTTTCTTCTTTGCAGCAATATCGTGCAGACGAACAAAAATGATTCACGATGATGCGTGACTTAAAATTTAAATTGTTTGAGTTTCTCGCGTCTAACATTGAAACTTTTGAACCTACCTGTATGTAGCTGAGTTTTGAGAGGTGTCAAACACGAAACAATAGGTTGGACAATGCTTTATGTTATGAGCGCCAGTAGTGGTGGCCACTGCGTCGCTTTGCTAAAGAGAGATGATAGTTAATACCTTTAATCATTTTGTTTTAACTGCGGCTTTTTGTCCCGTGCATATCATGCATTGCAAATGAAGTTAAACGGTCCAGTCCACGTGAGAATATTTACACAGAATCTTTGACGTCAATGTCGTCGTTATTTGCTTCTGTACATCAGACTAAAAATAAACCATGAAAATCTGACTTATTACTCCCGCAAATAAAGCCAGATAGAAAAATCGACCATCAATGGATTATTATTTTGTAAAATTGCCAGAGGGGCTTTTCATCTTCACACCGACGCTTACTGAACCGTAAACAGTGAGCATATATTTCGCGGTTTCCATGGTAATCAAGGCTCAGTTGAAGCACGCACTAACGGTGATCTGTTCTACCTTTGGTTGGCACAGATGAAAAGCAATTTAAAACTCAATATCCATAATAATTCCACGACACTTGACGCCATTGAAAAGATCGACACAGCTGTCCAGTAAGCGCATTAAAACCGCATCGATTTTTGAATAGAGGGTGAGCAGGAAAGCTTTCACCTTCGTCGTTTCAGATGGAAAATCGACGAAATTCACAGATGAAAAAATGTTTGGGGAGGGAAGGTTAAATTTTGAAAAATTTCAAGATTTTCTCAGCTTCACACTTTACATCATCTGTAGCCCTAAAGATCACATTCCGCAGGTGTGATTTGATTTATAGGAATTATACCAAATAATACATCAAATAAAATGGAAGGAAGCTCACACAATGCTTTGATAGACAATTTTAAAATATTACAGTAAAATATAGAAGAAAGAAAGTGAAATTATCATACTCAAGATATGTACAAAATTGTTTTAGTTAGTGATAACTTGGGATTCAAGAGGTACAGCTTGTATTGTTTATAATAGAATTGGGTGTAAGAAAGTGTTTTTAATCAGTGCTGTTGGGATAGTTTCCAATTTTTTTTACGCTTCGAAAAGGAAAAGTGGAAGTACCACATTTATTTACTTTAGGCCTAAAAATCGGCTATGGTTAGATGCAAATCTAGTTTTATAACTGTGAATTTCAGATGCCACCAAAGTGGTACTGAATATATTTGGAATACTTGATGAGTTACTTTTTATTTTATGTGTAGAGAGACTGAGTTTAAATGTAAAAGAATTTTAAATGTCGAGGATCTCTACTGTGAGAAGACTGTAGTAAGACACAACTCAGTCTTTGTCTATTATGGCCAAAAGGATAGAATAGATACACTTGTTTTGCTTGGTAACAACTTTGCACAGTCAAGTTTTATAGGTACGTACAGCCTGGGTAGCTTCAGTATAACAACATGAGCTAAATATGGATAGATGAAGGTGTACTAAAAGAAGAAGCCACTCTCCTTGTGATTCTTTTTAACTCACGTACGTAATTTGCTTGTTCAGCATGTACTGCATGGTAGTAGCAATCATCTTTATTGAGGATAAGGCAATCAATTAACTAGAATCTCACTCTGCATTCCACTGTATAGTATCTCACATCTTTATAATTGAAACGTTCAGTCGCTATTGTTACTTACTTACTAAGGCCTATCGCTCCAGGTGGAGCATAGGCCATCGACAACCCCTCGCTAGCGAACTTGGGCTTTTCATTCAATTTCTTTCCAGTTGTATCCTTTCAGCTTCAGTTCCGCATCAGTGTCCCGTCTCCAGCTGTTTCTGGGGCGTTCCCTCTTCCTCTTCCCTTGGCGATTCCACCGCCTAAGAGCTCAGTTGCCAGGTGATGTGGTTTGGCGCTTTCCGCATCTGTTCAGTTACCGCTAGTTGTTCCCCACGCTGCCAAAGCTCCTCGTTACGAATTTTCTCAGGCCACCAAATGTTAAAGACGCGTCTCAGACAACAATTTATGAAGGTCTCGATATTCAGGAGTGCCTTTCTTGTCCGCCTCCACGTCTCAGATCCATAGAGGAGAACTGATTTTACATTGACATTGAAGATGCGTAGCTATAGCTTTGTTTTTAGACGCCCAGATGTTTTTGAGCACGGTTAAATGCTACCTTCGCCTTACCAATTCTTGCTGCTACGTCTAAATCTGTACCTCCTTGTTTATCTATGACACTACCAAGGTATGTGAAAGAGTAATTATCTTTGTCATTGTAAATATATGAATTAACTATTTTATCTTTGCTCCACCCAACTAGATTAGCGTTGCTAAATTTGGGTGGACAAACCTTTTATTGTAACTAGTATTGTACGTAATAGACGTCAGTGTTGTTGTTGTTGTTGTTTGTTGTACTGTGTAACGTCACAAGAAGTGGTTTACAGAAGGATCCTTCAAATAAAAGAGAAACTATTGTAGCTAAGAAATGCAAAATAAACTATGGGCAATTAAGTAACTCAACGTAAAATCTATAAAAAGACATAATGTAGCTTTAGACAGACCGCGTTTGGTTGGATGCCAGAGCGGAAACGGAAACGAGAAAATCCGCAATTTCTCCTCGTTCCTGTCTAAATTGTTTGCAGAGTATTTGGGAGAGGAGTGGAGTGAGAAAGAAATAGATAATTAGGAGCTTTTGCGAATAGACCGGCTGAATTTGAAGGGACTACAGTCTACCGAAAAAAAAAACAGACCAGTGACACGCGACAACGGCAAGGACGCTGAGGAGAAGAAGGGAAGGTTAGTTGGGCTGCTGGATTGGAGAGTGAAGAGCGAGATAATCAAGAAAACAGTGGCAAAAACCGAAACAATTTCAGAATGTGGTCAGTCAGGAACCCATGGGTCAGCATAAAGACCGTGTGAAAAATAGAAAATCTAAATCCCTTTAACACAAATTGAAAGTAATAATAAGATCAAGCCTAAAAGGATCTAAATTTGCTGCGTCATGATGAAATGTAACCAAGACTAAACTAAAGAATTTATCGTCTAGGATTCACAAATCTCGTCAGGTTTGTCTCTCTAATTAAATTTAGATATCATCTCAAGAAACCATTCTGGCAGAAAAGATAAGAATTATCAAAATAATGAAAAGAGGTGATTAGGAACAAAGTGCCAATTCAATACCAATAAATTATAGGCAGATATTCCTGGTCACATAGGAGTTTACTATCACAGTTAGTCCATGCGAAGGGTGGACGGTTCAGTTATACTTTCTATGTACGTGCTAGTTAGTCCTGCCCTTGGGGGAGTAAGAGGGGAGTTTAGAGGACAACTGACTAGTCAATTTGGATAAAACGGTCATTAAGTTGCCGGAACCATGTTTGCTGATGACGTCTTGGCCAAATGTCATGGGCAACCAGAGTTGCAGGGTAAAAATTACATAACAGTCCATATAAAATCCGATTATAGCTATTGTATTTCTATCCCTATCCGATTAAAAATTGCGATAGTCTTCCAACTGAAAAAGGGGCGCACCACTGCTCTTTTGACCCCCACGAAATAGGTATCAGTTCAAGGTCTGACAGGGGCGGATCCGAATCCTGAAAAACCAGTGAGTGTGGGCTGACTAAAATACATGTTGGTTGAGATGCTACCTTGTGCACATTAGCACTCGAAAAAGGATTAATTACAAGAGCTTTCTGAAAAATTCCGAAAAGAAAATTGATGCCACCACGAGCTCCTTGGCCCCCCCCCCCCCCCCCCCCCACCCTAGATCGTCCAACCATGACTATTACCACGTGTACTTTAAAATGAAAGCAAAGCAAACTCAAGTGTTTCCTAAAGAGGGCGTCTTAAAATTCTATGACAATTCCTCCTTTTCCTTTACACAAAAATTGCTTTCGTGATAATTGGAAGTCCTTTGGTACTTGCAGTATTAAACATAATTAAAGGTCTTTGTGGTCATACTAGAGGTTTCCGGACCATCGAAGGGGTTTCAAAAATAAAAATTGGCAGGTTACATTAATGCGAATGCTAGCAACATTTATGCCGTGCAAAATTAGGTTTTGAACCAATTGAAGTGGAGTGGACGTGGTAATAAGTGCAATGGGGTCTGGTGACACGAGTACTTGTAACAAAACATCTTACCCTGACCTTGTAACGCGAAAAGGCACGAAATCCTCTTTATTTTCTTCCCGACTTGTTCCTTTTTATTCTAATTTTTCTTTCAATGTCTACGGTCACATATTATATCCTGAAGTTTCTCAACTAACCTTTTCACCTTCACTGCAATCAAACAAGACCCATCGCTGACAGATGTCTGAGTTTCAAACACTTTGTGGCAAAACTCGGGAAAATGATTATTTTTGCAATTTAACCTTTTGACGAGAATTCCTTAAGTAACGTGAAAGTATTTTTCCGCTTGTACTTGTCCGAGTTGAGCCGGATCAGGAGAGAGCAGTGACCAAACAATGACAATAGCCCTCTTGGAAAGAAGATACTTATGTTCTTCATGACAGCTCTTGATCTTATCACGAGGCAAACACGAGACGGCATTCACATAGAAATCGTCTTTGGCAAAGTCCATGCGCTATTTCAGTTAGCAACAATAAAGAAATGATTTTTTTACACCTGCGCCGTTATGATTTAACATCTCATACCAGTCAAAAATAAATTTCACTAAAACCGTCATACGATATTTCGAAATAGTGTTATTTTTTAATAATGATTTAACAATAATAAAGTTGTTTCGTCCAATCATTTGCATCTGCCGAGTTTTACGGATCCGCCCAGAAACGGTGAGTGAACTCAGTTATCGGACCTGGGGCTGTAACTTGTTCTTTATGTCCTTCAATGGAACAAAGTCCTTATTGTTTCACTTGCGTGTGAAGTCTTAACAGATGTTCAGTTTTTCGCCTTGTACATGTGAAAAGGAGAGGCATGTAATCAGGCACAAGTCAATTTTATTAGGTTTTTTAGTTAAATACTGAGCAGAGACTGAATAGTTCCATGCTATTTTCAGTGGCAAAAGCTCCGAGGAAGCCTGCTTTGTGTCTTTCGCAGTAAGTATACTTAAGTTATTTTCAAAAGTTGTTTGACGCGCAAATGCAATCAGCATAGGAAGGAACGACTCGATCGGCATAATTACCTATTTTAAAGTCAATCAGTTTTTTGAAGGAATAATAATAGACAAAGAAATTCCTTCAAATTGGACGGTGAAAATAAAAATATAATCTCGGGAACTTTGTTTTAAATGAGTTAAAATGTAAATCGACCTTTTCTTTTAAAAGAATGAAAACTGAACTTATTATTATTCAGGTATGACAGTGAACAGTGAACATAAGCCGCCAAGAATTCAGAAAAATAATTAACTCTTATTCGTAAAAGGGAATTGCTTAACAGAAAAAAAAGAAGTTTTTATTACATTTAGAGTTTCCGGTTCCTTGTGACAAGCCAATGAGTAGGATGAAAAGGAGTCTGGGATTGGAGCCATTACAAATAACGACAGAAAGAAATTGGTTTGAATTGGTAACTTCCGAATTACAGAGATCACATTGCGTCCACATGCATATCAATATTCCCTTCTTTATCGAATCGCCTACACACGTACCTTTTTTCATCATCAAATACTCTCGGAAATGGTGATTCATTCTGATTCACTGGGAAGGTCATAGTATTATGATGATCTCCGTTCCCAGAATACATATTCTTAATTCGCATAGCAGGAAACCTATTCCCAGGGAATTCCCCATAGTTAATAAAATTGGTAAAATCGGAAATCGATCATGGCGGTCGCACATCGGTTGAGTTGCAATGACCCACTGGCCTTAGTCCCATAGCTTGGTAAATGAGTGTAAAGTAGTATCCCGTTCTACCTAATTCGTCTTGCTGAATAATTCGAATGACTGTTCTCTGTTGGCAGCCTTATTGTCCACTTTAAAAACGACACATTTAATATGCAACTTGTAGCTTTGTACGGGCTTACCCTCGTCTTAATTCCCCAATTCCCCTTCCCCTTTCCGGACTGTCTTTTTCCGCTTACAGTTACCATTCTCCATTTCAACCCATTCCTCCACCTTGGTCACCTGACCAAAAGAAACGAGGGCTCTGGAGACGAGAATGAGTCTTGTCGTATTTTTGACACGTATGCACACAGCCCTCGCCCATGACATGCGCATGGGAGTTTTTACCGCAGCATGACACCAGTCATAACAATAAATCACACACTACAGCATGAACAAAGGCACGCTTTTGTAACCTACGGATACGTAACTTTGTTTACCTTTAAATTTCCTCACACGCCGTGAGAAAAATACATGCTGATCCTGTTTTCTCTGACCGAAATATGTCAACACTCTTTCACTTCACAACCCTCTATGCACGCATGTTGGATTATGTAAACATCCTTATCAGCGGAAATAGAGGAAGTTTTTTTTTTTATCGGTTTTGTCTGCGTGGACAGACATGAGGTGATGCTCCAGTGGAATTCTTTATCTTGACGAACTGATTATCTCAAAATCTAATTAAGAATGTGACACTTGAATAATGGTTACCTGTTGTTCTCGTTTTCCAGTTATTTCGATTTTCCTGATTGAGTGGTTTCATCAGGATGAGGGTACAACCGATAGCACGCAATGGTGTGGCGAAAGGTAAACGGCATTGAACAATCTCGTCTTACGAACTAACGAACGTAAACCATTGACTTCAGCAATCTGAACCTTATGGAACCATCTTTATTTTCTAACACTATTTTTAGTCCGCTTGATGTGTCATAAGAAACCCTTGTTCTCGGAATTTGAAGAATTCATGTCACCTATCGTATTTCATTGTTTCTACGAATTATAACCTGTCAAAAACTTTTGATGTTCTCTTAAAAATGATTGACGTTATTATGAACTGCTCATAGAAAAACGCTAGCTTGAAGAACGGGCATTGAGCTTTTTGTTATCAGGAATCCTAACTCAGAGGTGGATCACAGAACTTTTTCTTTTTCATTACTGTGTCTTTTTTGGATCACAAAGCAAGAATATTGAGACTCTAGCGGACCTCCTCTGGTTAAGAAGAATAACGACCATTGACTGGTAAGTTTATGAAACTTTGCGACGCGATCATGGGCCTCCATTGATGCAAGCAAACCGGCAAGTGTGCCAAGAGGATGCGTGCGACTCACTATGAGAGACTCGAGTTTTTTCGTATTGTTTTGGTCTTTGATACACAACAAAATGACCCAAAATAGTTATACGAACCGGAAAATGATGAACAGTTTTCCAATTTTTGGTATAACATACAAATTTACATGGTATCTCTTCTTCCTCATCGGTAGAAGAAATTCTCATTCAGGGAGCAACTATGATATCCCGAACTCAAGTTATTTTCATTTGATCGTTTCGTTTAGATGTTAAACCTCACAGTCAGATAATTATGCAACAGTGCTATCTACACTTGATCTTAGTTTTTATCCACACTTCCGTAAAAGGTTTGGAGTAACATTTGGACTGGATCCTAATTTGCAAGAATCACACCTCATGCAACGACTCCTGCTAAAAAGATTTAAATTAAATTAAGTCGTGTAAACCCATTTTCCCCAGACACGCATAGATTATCGCGAGATTGTGAAGGTCTTTCAATAAATTTAATATTACACAACTTTTAGAACTCTTGTCAATGCATGCATCATGGTGGTTTCAAAACTCCCTCTCCCTACTTTTCCAAGGAAGGAAACATTGTGGTTTTTATTGTTAATCAAGAAGTTAATTGTTCCATTTATTTGACCAGATTATTTTTGCAAAACAACTTGCAAATTTCTGGCATAGTTTGGGTTAGTGTTGGGGTTGTAAGTTTATACAGTAAATAGTTATTAAAATACTGTTCTCTTCCGAACTGTGTGTCACACATCAGCACCTAATGGGGCGGGACCCTGCAGATCTCATTCAAGCCGCATTCCTTCTCGTACGGTCCAAAATAATGTCACTGATAGTAAAGATTAGCCTCTTTGATGAAAATGCTCATTCCTGTTCTTTGTATTAAGTAATTCTTTTTTCAATCCCTAAGACTGACATTCAGAAGTTAATCTGCTGATAAAAATAAAAAGAACATTGTTTTTTGTTCAGAATAAGACGCCTTGGCAAAGAGGTTATTTGAGCGTTTATTTTCCCTTTGAAGTTCCGACAGCGTTAGTTTCTGCTCTTCGTCCCCAGTTGAGATTTCAGTCAAGCAAGTCTTTAAACGATCCTGGCTTCAAATAAGAACGCGAGGAAATCGTAGCCTAAAAATCGGTTGGATTTAAAAAATGGACGAATGATTATTCTCTAAAGTTATGCGCTTTATCCTCTTATTTTCCGATTATTTTTTCTCTTTTAAAATTGATAAGCAGTAGGAATTGCAGTAAAGATAACAAATCCTTATTTGATGAGGGTAGAAATCCCATCTCTCTGCAATATGAGGCTTTGTTTTGGGAAATTCCTTATTAATAATCACATGATAAAGGAACTCCTTAACTTATCTCATTTATACCTGATCTTAACTCCTTGCCACAAAATTGTTTGGTATTGTACTGTATTCCAGGGGCAGTTTCATTAAAATTCACGTGACGAAGTTCTAACGCTAAAATGGACTATTACCAAACAAGAGACTGAAGTTCAGCAAATGTTTGTGAATTTTCTCAACCTCACGATTGCGTGTTTAAATAAATTTTCTTTGCTCGTGTAATAAAGCTCGTTAACATATCACTGCATTGTTGAGCTTCCGTAACGCTGTGCTATCGTGTCGAGGGAAAGACTCGATTTAGTACACTGAACTGTAACAGTCAAGATTTCTGTGTCTTCTATTACTTTTGCGCCTATCACCCAACATGATTATGACTGGTTAACTCCAGAGCGTGAAAAGATAAACACAATGAATCCTAAATGATGGTTGCCCGGCCATTTTGTTGCAAGGTAACTCAACAACGCCCTCTGCGAATACGAAGCAGTCATCTTCTGATGTTAAAGTTCAGCGATCTGAAGTTTGTGTCAAAGCAGCAGCCTACACACGAAATCAAAGTGAAAACATCTAGGGGAAAAATTTGTTTTTTTTTTAGGAGTGCAGGGATGGCGCAGTGATGAGAGCACTCGCCTCACACTAATGTGGCCCGGGTTCGATTCCCAGACTCGACGTCACATGTGGGTTGAGTTTGTTGGTTTTCTTCTCTGCGAGTACTCCGGTTTCCCCTCTCCTGAAAAAAACCCAATATTTGATTTGCCTTAATTGTTAATTTCAGTTTACAGTGTCCCCCAATTAGTGCTCCAGCGCTAGAACAACTAGACACTTAAATAAAGTTCCTTTTCTTTCTTTTCTTTCATACTTTCAAAGTTGAAATGGATCCTAACAGTTGAATGGATCCTAACAGAGTAACCCTGATGACTGTTGTTCTCTTACAATGACGATGTTGCCTAGGATTTTAATTTTAGCTCCAGATAGATAAACACTGACTAGTCTGGTCATTCTCCAGCCAATCACCACCATTCAATCTTGTCGTTCGCCAAAAGAAAAACCCTTTGGCCGTAGAGAAGATCATGTAGCTCATGTTTGCAATCCTAATCGAAGCCGGAGAGTATTTGTTGGTGAAAAAACGACAAAAAAATTTTGCCTTTGAGTGAATTCAGTTGCTGTCATAAGGAATTTTCCTGATAAATAAAACTAAAACTATCCTTTTCACCGCAACTCACTATCTGTGACCGAGATCTTGTTAAACCTTCAAGTATTTTCAAGCGTCATTATAGACCTGATAAACGTTAGATACGAATCCCCGAGATATCAATATGAATTACTGCCGCTTATAAAGAGAAAATAATAAATTTATCACGGAAAACAAGTCTTTAATGCGTAATGGCGAGACAACAAAAGTCACAGACTAATTGAATAAATAAGAAGAGCAATGCAATAAAGTTTTATTTCAATTACACAATCTAAGTTACCCAGTTACGCCCTCGATTTTATCGTTACATATTTTTATTATCGATTCCCATCCTTGGTTTTAGGTTCCCGGATCTTTTTTATAAACACGAAATGGCTCGAAATGGCGTGGGGTTCACAAGCCATTTTCCCGTCAAGAACCAGGCTGTTTCTTATCAAAGCAGCACTCACATTGTGCATAATAATCGCCGATTTGCGTTCACGTATGATGACTTGTATAACTGTTTATACCGACACAACGAACCGCAGCTTATAGACATTGAGGCATTTAAAGCTCAAAGAAAAACAAGTCAAGCAGATGGAGACAGATCTAAGGAAGCCACAAGTAAGTCAACATTTAGAAAAACTGTCAAGGTAGTCTTAAGTCTTTCGTTTTTGTCGTAGAACACGGTGCTACGTGCAGAAGACAAACTTAGCTTTCACTTCATTTTGCATTTGGTACAGGGGTTAAATGATTGTTGTTTCATTCATGCTGGTCACGAAAAGTAACAACCTTAATTAAAATTTATATCGGTAAAAATCTATTTGATCTTTGTTCCTTTACATGTAATTTCAGCTCTCAACATGAGATCGAGTTCGTGACTCGAAAAAAAAGGAAATAAAGACAGCCTTGGGGGTATAAATTCCTTTGAGGATCAGATATTGACTATTTGTATTAAAAACTAATTTTCCGGTTCTAAACTATAAAGAAAGTTTAGCCGGTGTCTAGGATGCCCCCTGGCATGCTAAGGATAAAGCGTAACTAGTACAGATTACACATCCGTGACGTTGCATTTAAGAAAACACAAAGGAGTAAAGTGTTTTAAGTGATTTTTGTGCACACAGATAAAAATAGATGTCAGTTAACGAACATGCATACAAAAGGTCAGGTAACGTTTTTTCTATTGTGCCAAAAAACCTACTTCCTGAGAGTAATAATGTAATTTATCGCTTCAGACTTGCAGTTTTTTTAAAAAAGTATACTTATATACAACTGAAACGTGCAATACAAGAAGCATTGATAAACAATTTGGAACTAATGAACCACAAGAGTAAGGTTAGAAAAAGAACATCAGGAAAACAATTTGATTGACAGTATTGAAGTTTTTGTCACCTTTCGCTGACAAGAGTAACTGGAAACTGTCCAGGGTCGCTGAATTTCCGGATAATGATCCCCACGATGCTTGGCGCGATCCTTGGCCCGTTTTTGAGACGCCAGACAAATCGATGTCTAAAGGACGCCCTGTTTTATAATTTTTGACATTTTTTGTGTACGTGCTTTGATAATGACTCGCACTGTCTTGGTTTGCTGCTGATTTTGTCGGCATCTCTGATGTTTCATAGACTTTGACCCCATTAATTTTGTAATAGTTTTAATTTAAAACAACTTTCATCTATTTTGATCAGGCCCACCCAAGCCATCGAACACACAGGATGATTATTTTGCCAAAACACCTAAGAAAAATACCGATTTTTCGACTACATTTAGGCGCAAAAGTGTTTTGTACTGAGTGTTGGTAGCTGTAGCTGTAGCGCGCCTAAACTAGAAACACGTGACCAAGTGACAAGATCGTTTGGCAATTTTTGAGTGATCTCGAAAAGAGGAGGTCGGAAGGAAGTCGAATGGGAGGGGAGGGTGTGGTGGGGCGTTTGGCTGATGTGGGAAAAGCTGGTAAGCAAACATAACCATTTTGCAACACTTGCGGTAATGGAGTTTTTTTGTATTCTACGTACTGACGGAGAAAACAACAATTAGTGCTAATACGCTAGTTTTCAGTAATCGAATGGTGGAAGGTTGATGGACAAAAGGTGAACTCAAACAAGTTGGTTCGACTAAAATCCTATGGGAGTGACCCACACCAGCATGTAATTCCATTAGCTGAACTCTTGACACTCAAGAACCATCCTATTTTGGATGCCAGTACAACGTCATGCAACTATGAGTTTCCCCACAATCTTTCATCTCTTATTTTCCTAGTCAGGATACATATTTTTCAATAACACGCCATAACGTTGCCCTGGATTTTCTAGATACAATCCATTGCTTGGACCAACACGCTTCACAGCTCCAACAGGTTTTTTTCTTTTGCTTACGTTTTAGACTTCTGTCACTTCATGCCTACAAGGTGATTAATCTCAGACCATCACATTACAAACGGCTCTGTTTTGCAATGAAACAAGGATTAAATTCCTTCGCTGCCGACTTGGAGATCTGAATCGGTTTGTTGATGATTCACCGGTTGGATTCAAACTCACATTACATATTGACCATTTAACCACAAACGCAAGCTCGCTTCATCTGAAAACTTCGCAAAGACGTTGGAAGGATTGTTATATAATTTTTCAAATGATCTGGATTTTTTTAAAAATACAACCACAATTTTGAGTTTAATTAAGGAACATGTTTCCATGTTTCAAACATCATCATCAGCCATGGTGAGTGTAACATTAACATTTTTGCAAGATAATCCGTATATGTATAACTATCAAAACAGTGATTCTTTGTAGATTAAATGTTCGTTACAAGTAGTTAAAACTCAAACCAACCAACAATATTATAGAAAAGACAACTGACATAACGGAAGAAGAAGCCTCTAAACATGATGTATCTAACTACCATTTTTACCGAGACAAACACCTTACATCGGTTTCTACTCATCTTATACAAGAAAGAAAATTTCATCTATTATCAGCAAGTATTGTAAGGATTTACAGTGTAATGTGCCTCACCGTGGCCACCTGACAAACTTTCACATTGACAACTACGTGTAAATGCGTCAACTCAACAAGCCATGCAACGGTGTCTAATTACAACTGTACGAACTTTGCAAGGAGGCGTGACTGTCAATGAAATTCCCCACACCCTGATTGGCGAATAATTTGTAAAAAACTTTGTTAGGTGGCCACGGTAAGGCGCGTTGCACTGTAAATGTTAGAGTAATTTTCTCTCCATTCAAACTGTGCAACATTTTTAGACCAAAGGATTTCATTCCAGATTCTCTCAAATCACGTGCTGTATACAAATTTACTTGTGCGGGCTGTGGTGCTCGCTACGTTGGTGAAACCAACAGGCATTTCTACACACCTGTAAATGAGCACCTTTTCCGGGATTAAAATTTTCACATTTTCAAGCAATTGTCAGGGTAATTGCGATGTTTCTTGCTTCAAGATTATTGATAATGCTACATCTTTCTATCAACTCAAAATCAAGGAGAGATTCCATATTGAGCGGTTGAAACCCGAACTCAACAAACAATTTGACCATGTCAGTATATCTGAAGATTGAACTAATCAGTAAGACATAACTTTTTCTGTGACTCTGAGTTTCACGCTTATATATACGGATTATCTTGTAAAAATGTTAATGTTACCCTCAGACACTATAGCGGACGATGATGTTCCTTAAACTCAAAAGTGTGGTTGAATTTTAAAAAATGTTATGTAATTACTGTCACAGACGGACGTATACAAATATGGACCTCAGGTCCATGGACCACCCCTGTGGACCCAGTCCATGGTCCCCTTCATGGACCCGGTCCATGGACTACCCCTGTGGACCACCCCTTATTTTGTAAAGTTACAAGCAGAAAAATCTTTAGACGAAAGAGAGAAATTATTGTCGCACTTATCTGGACAATTTAAGCAGTAGCGCATGACTAAGAGGGAACAACTCCCATATTAAGCCTATGTCAAGGCAGTTTTGCGGACCAATCTCCTTTTAGATTACCCTTTCCGCAAGAAACAAACAAAGTTCCCGTTCGGTGACGCTATGACGTCAATAAATCTCGATCTCTAAAAACGTCATTCCTAGGTATGGGCTACTGATTTAAGCAATTTTCCCTTTCCCTTAAAGACACCTATGCCACCTAATATGTAGTTGAGCACTCCCCTAGTGGCTTTTCAGGGTCAATGAACAACACTTTGTGGGGAACTTTGCCAGACTGCTTTTGCACATATACCTACATGCTACATGGTAAATGCTCGCAAGATAATTATGTACACGCAATCCTTGCCTACGCTCGAAGATCTCGCGCAAACCTACGTGGTTAATTAAGAAAAAAACAAATGACGAAATTTTTCTTCGGCCATTACAGGAACCTACAGTTTATCTTCCTTATCCGAGAAGACTAGAGAGTCTAACCATTTGCAAATGTCATTACAAAGGCAGCATTTTGTCCTCAGTTATTTAAAGATCCTGAGTGTTGGTGCGGCCGGGGGTTTTGATCCCGCGACCTCCCACACAGTAGTCCCGATCTCAAACACTTGAGCCAACCGGTCGGCTGAATCCAGACCTACCAGCGTGGCATAAGACAGGCCAGGCCAAAAAGGCATGCATCAGGCAAGATTCACTCGCATGGTTGAACTTGCTACGTGGTACGATAATTACGATAATCCAAGATTATGTATCCTCTGAACTAACCCCTAAACCCATCGAATCAGCAACTGATATTTTTGTTATTTTGGATATTTTTTCTATCAATGAGTTTAAGCTATTTCCAAGCCTTCCCAGCAAATAACATTTCGAATTTTCGTGTAATTAAGGTCCCAAGAGGAAGACGTATGCAAAACAAGACTTGCTCCCAATAGAGTGGCTTCATAGTTCAGTTGGTTGCTCTGATGCCATGGATTCGAATCCCTTTGAAGCCTCTTGAATTTTTCATGTCTCTGTAAGAGACAATAATTAATGCTTAAATTGTCTAGATAAGTGCCACGATGACTTCTCTTTCTCGTCTAAAGATTTTTCTGCTTAAAACTGTACAAAATGAGGGGTGGTCCACAGGGGTAGTCCATGGACCGGGTCTATGAAGGGGTCCATGGAACGGGTCCGTAGTGGTGGTCCGAGGTCCATGTTTTGTATACGTCCGTCACAGACACAACCTAACGTGTGGCCTAGTTGTTGAGAAGCTAGGATAAAGGGTAAAGATTTTTGGAGTACCTGGTAAGATCCGACAACAATGTACTACAAAGGAAAGTCTTTGTCAACGGTGTGTGAGTGATGTAACGGAGTCCCACAGTACTTATATGATCTTTGAGACGGGGACAACGGGATATCGTCCTTATCTGAGTGCAGAATTCTGTAAAGTACTTAACCGTGACTTCAAGTTATACTGTTACGAGTTTACTGATTCCGATAGTTGTACCAGTTGTATCTAAATCTTCATAAAAGTATAAAAAATTGTGACGGTATAATTTAAGCGAAGACAAGGCAATAGCTGCAATAGCCTGCGTGACAGGCTTTCGAAAGGGAAGGGAAAAAGGCGAACTGGCAGGAGAACGAGGAGGGCGCGCCTTCTAGGCGATAACCTGTATTTGTGGAACCGCGTTTTTACAGAACGAGTTAATTTTAGATTTATTTTCCCGCTAAACCAGACCTTTCAGCTAATCACAATTCTTACATGGGAAATTATCGCTTATGGGATTGAGATTGGTCACTCGTGCAAGCCACATCTAGCCAAATCTTATTTAAAAATTCGTCAAAAAATGACTGTATCACTGTGAAAATGCCGTTGCATAGACTTACGTAGTTGTAGGCACGTGGTTTTGGGTCTCCTGGCTGGCGATGGGAGACTCGTGTCCCGATGAAAAGCCCAAAATTTTTTGTTTGAAGAGCCATCACTGCCGAAACAGTTGGAAATTACTACTGGAATGTACATGCGGTTTTGTACGTTTTGGGACGATTTTGGCGAAAAGTGATGTTAAAAGGAACTAAATTTCGTGAAAATTATCAAAATGATGACCTGCGTTATTTTTTTCGTTTACGCCAAAGAAGTTCCGAAGATCAAGGAACAGAGAGATAATCAACATTTACAAACAGCTTGTTGTCACGAGATAAAAGGAGCCAGATTTGACGACTGCACCAAGGATGTTTTACGGGAACTACAGCATAATTATGTTGATTCAGACGAAGAGAGCTCGAACTCCGAAACTTAAATATAAAACTTTGACAAAATAATCTAGCGTTGATTAAAGAATTTCGTAACATGGTAAAATTTCGCGTCGCTAATTTTCGCGAAAACGTTTTTACGCTGGTCTTTAATTTGACGATCTTTAAAAAATCGCGAAAATTAGGAAGAATACAGAAGTATTTTCTGCACGTGTGATATTTCAACGCTCGGTTCACATGTAATTAAAGGATATATAACATGAAAAATGCAAAAATGATGATCATTCTTTATAATGAAGCAAACACGTCGTTTTAGTTTTGCTTTATAATAATGTCCCCTTTAAAAAAAATACAAATACTGCTCTACAAGGGCTCTACACTAGCAAATACTGTTTCAATGTTTCTTTTTTCTTGTTAATTCTCGTGCTCGTGGAAAAGAGCACATGTCAAGGAATTTTGAAATATTTTCCTTTCCACCGAGGGAAACTTGAAAGAGAAACTTAAGCTTCATTTCTGGCGTAATTGTGGTTGCGTAGCAATATTAACCTAATAAAGGATAAGGAAAGGCTCCTTTGGGATTTGGAGTCTGTTCGTTTCTATTATCCGTTACAGGTGAAGCTTTTATTGTCATGTGTCTTGTTCTTTGCTTGTTCAATGAAATAAACATAGTAATAAGGCATTACAACACAAACTGGAAATCTCCAGCTAAAGGGGACTTACCTTTTTAAATGTCAAGGCAATTATCAAGTTGTAATAAATACATCAACTGTGAAAGATTCAAAGAATATGTAACACCTAAATGGAAGTCAGAAAAAATCCGATTTGATTGGGACTCGCATTTTTTCTGACTGCCATTTAGGTGTCATATTCTGTGTCTTTCTCTGGTCGGCTGTGTTTTCACTAGGACAATTAACTAGCTGAACATTCTTTTTAGGTGTTTGTTTACAGACCAACATTAGCTAGTTAAACGTGACATCTGTTTTCACTGCGAAATTTTACCCGAAATTTAAGCCGCGTACACATTAGATTCAAATTACAAAAGCGCGGAACTTTCAAAAATGGCGGGAGACGAAGCGCTTGTTATGACATCTCTTGTCTTGATTATGGCAATATTTCTGCGAAGGAGAAGGACTTTCTTTCGGAGGATGCGGCTAATGGCCTTACAGACGGCCGATGTGGCCGATGTGGCATAAATTGCAGCGGTGATTGATTAAACTGGTGCTGTACGCCAGGGCTTTGAAACAAGTATGGTCCTGGCCGAGGAATTGGACAATCGATTTGTGCAGGAGGGATTGTAAATCGATAGCAACGAGAAGCAGGATTAAAGTCGTCAGCCATTTTGAACCACGAGGCAAACTGAACTACGATACACGCGTCTGGTAAATACTGGTCTGGTCACTACGTGCAATGCGATTGGCTGCTGCACTTACCAGGACAAGTTATACCATCTCGCGAGGTAGTATAACTTGGCGTGAATTTCCGGTCATAAAGGCGAGATAATCCCTTGGTTTTGCTAGTGAAAACAGCTTGCATTTTTAACTCGCTAAACTAAGCACAAAGTGTTTTCACTGCATTTCCGCACTTATCCAACTAATTGTCCTAGTGAAAACACAGCCGTCATAAGATAAAACGTCATTTTGCATTTTGGACATTTTTTTTGTCGTTGTCGTGAAATGACCATTTTAAGGAGACAGTGGGCACTTGACGATAAAATTTCAATATTCACTCTCCAGGCTTCAGGGCACAAAGTGAAATGTCAGTTTTAATTTAACTTTTAGATTGTGACGCGTGTCGTTCAAAACAAAGTGACTGTCCAGTTCACAAGGCTTGTCATTCTTCAAGAAAACTGCACGTACCTGGACAAAGCGAGCCAGTTAAGTTAAGTTACGCCATAGCTTCGTTTCCTGAAGAAGTTCAGCTGTGTGTGTCTAGTATCCCTGGTGCAGGTTGCGGAGTCTGCGCAAAGCAACACATTCCAGTGGGCACATGGATTGGTCCTTACGAGGGAAAACTCGTGAAATGCGATGAAATCAAACCCACCACTGACACATCTTACATGTGGGAGGTACGCTAAACGAGAAAAGGGGAATTTATCAATAAGTGAATGAGGCATATTATGAAAAAATATTTATAACGAGTTACTTCTTATGAAAAACTCAACAGTTAAATAGACTTAGACTTCAGTGAATTCTAGAATAGTTTTCTTTTTAATTATGTCTCCATCTGACAAACCAAAAGGATCCAAAAAAACATCATCCCTTACTGTTTGGCAATTGTTGTACCTTGTTATCACCTGCTTTGACAATTGATGATAACGCGATGGAAAGAGTCTCTTCACAAAGTACGTAGTGCTTGACCTAATTGTTCAGAGTGATTTAAATTGGATTGAACACGTCACCTGAGTGGTTCCTAAGGCACCAATGCGCTTACACATACTCCGCGTTTTTCAGCTGTTGACCTTTTCCCATCCATCTACGTTGCCCTGTAAAGCCTCTTCATTTTAGAATGCTACGCAGCAAATTCAAAAACTACAATCTTGGACAGATTAAATGGAAAATTGAGATCACCCCTCCCCCCCAAAATTAATGATGGGAAAAGAGCGCGTTATGGCCTTCGCGCGCCATTCATATTTTCTGTTCTTGTCTATCACAGAGCGAGGCCCTAAAGTCGGCTGGCTGTCCAAGATTAGATACCCGGTGCGATAACCTTTGTGCGTTAACTTCAGATAATTTGACATAGACCAGGGTGCGCGCACGAATATTTTATTGGAAATCCAAACAACAGGAGTCTATACAATTGTGGAATGGAATGTTTAGGCGACGCGCTATTATGTTTAAGAACCGTATACCCTTAACGGTTATAGTTTGGTGATATTAGGTAATTAGTTATTGATAGCGATACTTTACCAGTTGTAAACAATGTGATTCATTTTTATGCGATGATGTGTAAATTTAAATGAACTCACCTTTAACTTAATTGACCACTCCCCATCAGGACCAATGAAGCACAACAGAACAGACCATTTCAACAACAACTGTTAAGAATCCCAACTGGCCGGAGGCAAACCAGTTGGCTATTTACAAGTGCAGCTGAGAAAATGAACCAGGGCCCACTACCAGGAACAAATTCAACCAGTGGCCAGAACGTGTCTTGAACGCGGGATCTCCGGATCTCGAGGCAAGGGCCATAAGCACTGGGCTACACTGCCTCCTATATATTTACAATGCATTGGGAGGACTTGGTGCGGGCAAAGACGATTAATTGTTAATACGTCACGAAAGAGGCACTAAACAATTTTCTTATATTGTATCAAAGTAAGCCGGAAGCCTGAAGTGTTGCCAAAAATCGTTAACGTTATCTACGCAATTCGTTTTCTAAAAGGAGAAAAAGCAAAACTGAACTTTTCTTTACCCTTTGATTATTAGATTTATCAAGATGGAAAGCTATCTCACTACCTCGATGCTAGCGACGAAAATACATCCAGTTGGATGAGGTTCATCCGTTGCGCACGGTATAGAGAGGAGCAGAACCTGTTCTCCTTTCAATACTGTGGTAACATCTATTATCGAGCGTTTCGAGAGATCTCCGTGGGAGCAGAACTCCTTGTATGGTATGATGAAAAATATCCGCAAGACATGGGAATTCCACTGGAGGTGCAAGACATGGCACTTGTAGACCCCAACGGTATGTCAAAACGGTGACGAAGAAACTTAGTTTAGGTAATTAAAAATCTTATGTTCAAAAGCATTGATGTTTCAAATTATTTTACAGTTTTTATTTGGGGCACGCAAGCTCAGATCAATTTTACTGAGCTCATGCCTGAAAGGAATCTTCTGCCAAAATAGGTACGCATTGCGTACGTGTGGTGGTGCAGTAACTCGACACAGTGCTTTATTCCAGAACTGTCAACTGAGATGCGTTTTGTTTTCCAGAACGTAATATGTAAAATACTAAACCAAGAAAGATTGAAGGAAATAAATGGGAATCGAGAAACATTGGCTTCGACGCTGACGTGAAGTCAACTTCTTCTCCACGATAAGTTTAGGTGTGTACTCTGAGTGTCGGACAGTTCCACGACAAAATTTCATTTAATTTAATCCCTGTCCGGCGGGGCTAGTATCTGGATGGGCGACCTCAAAATATACGACTTGCTGCCGGAAACATAGGACCAAAAATTTTAACGCTCAAAAACGTGAACTAAGCATGGTAGTCATGGTACAGATTTTGTTAGCGTACTTTATGCAAAACAGCTATTGATACAAAAGTAAAGAAATATTGTCCATAATATTCGCCCAGTAATGGTCCAACAATGGAAACCTACTCTAAACAAACAAATTCATTGCTACATAGCGAATCTCTTCCCATCGGGAATTACCTGATGGACACAAATACACAATCACGCGGACGGACAAACTACTCTGAAGATGGCTTAACGCCCAAAACGTTCGGTTTTTAGCGTTGTAAAAACATCGATTTTAGCTGCCGCCTGTGAACACGTTATCTTGCGTGTTACTAACAACGGGATACATCTGTGGCAAAATGACGGCAAGACATGGGATTGTCGTTTTGTTAGTTTGTTGTTTTTTTTTCTTTCAAGTGTTATTAAAGGCGACAAGAAAAGTGCGAATTCAACACAAAGATCACAATCGTCTAACTCGTGAAGTTGACCATTGTTTCTGCAATCTCCTAGACGAGGTTATTTATCACCAGGCAATTCCATCGGTTTGGAAATTAGCCTGCTTTATTATTCATCAGTGTCACAAATTCTTGCCGATTTTGGCGCTCATTTGTTGAAATTCAAGCACGCTTCCAACAGACCTGTTTATTTTCGTGTTTCACCCAGTTATTTTCCAGTGCGGCTGTTAAATGACATGAGGATTTGAAAAGGCTTTTCAGCTTTGTTTTCCATCTCACCTAACACAGGCGGCTTCTGCTTCTATATTTTTCATACAGATATAATTTTATAAAAGAAAAGTGGAGCGTAAATCAAAAATTGCGTGAATAAATTACAAGCGAAGAAAGAGGCTATCAGTGAAATCAACAGACACAAACTTGGCGATAGTCTACATGTTTACCAATCAGCAAAATTTAAGTAGTGTTGCCGAACGTGCACTTACACTCGATGACTAAAAGATTTCGACATATCTGAAAACTTAGTTGGGTTTTTTTAATGTTTCGTTTGATTCAGAAGTGCTCATGTTTTTATATTGACAAAAATTTTGAGCACAGCGTCGTGGTAATTTCAACACAAACAAGGGATGAAATAAATGTACATTTATTTGCTGATCGATCGCAATGATAAAGATAAAAATAGTTTTCTTCTGTTTTTCTTTCCGTTGCGAGGGAATTACTGTTGAATGGTTTTCAATGCAGGCAGCGACGTTGACCCGGTCTTTGAGAGTAAAAACATTATGGTCGACTGGTGAATTTTTTTGTTTATTTGATCTGCAGACTGTCCGTAGAATGTGAGCTTGCGTGACGATCTCCGCAGACGTGAAGAAAGAGTGATTTTGATTTAAGACATTTAAGAATTTAAGTATGTCTGTTAATTTGACAACGTACTCAAAGAGTTTTCGTTTTCTTTTCATTAAGAAAATTAAGAAAGGAAACAGGCGACAAGTGGGCCGCAAACAAACATCAATTGTTGTAATTCAAGAAGCTGCAGACCTACAAATCTTACACTCACTCTCTCACTCACTCACTCAGACAGCCCCGATGACAATATGGTAGTGCACTACCACAAAAAACTGAAGTACTGTTTAGTAGCATTGACTTCATGATCACACTTAGGGTTCATTTGATAGGCCTTATTCCGGCATTAGAATGTAAAAATCACCCTTATATAGGATAGTTTTGATGTTATCAGAGTACAAAATCGTTTTCTGCTGACGAAATTTTACGGAATTATCTTCTAAAATTACTTGCAAGAAAAAACCAGAAAAGGGTCGATCGAACGTACCCGTAATAATTTCTGTCATGCACGCGCAACAACCTGCGTTTAAAGAAACCTTCATTTAGTGGACAAATAGTGGATATGATACATGAAATCAAAGAACACAGCAACCTTTGCAGCTGAGGTTTTCACTGCTCTTATTATTAAACTATTTTTAGGAACCAGACTCCTGCAAGAGGTTCTAGCTGCTCAAGGTCAAATTCAACCCATAGACAAACCAAAGACCACGCCTCAATGTCCTATTCCTGTTTCAACTCAACCAGTGGTTACTACGCATGCTGCTACTAAATCGTCCTCACGTAGGTCACCCAGATCATGTGACATCATGGAGAGGCCCCCGTCCACCGCACCAAAAGACACTCACTTGTCATGGCAACACCAGGCTCCAATCCCTGTAGTCTCTAGCAGCCCCGTGCCCATCGTTGACCCCCTGGTTCACGCTGGGCGTGCGCGTCACAATTCGGAGCCAGCTGTCCCCACGAAAGAAGAACGTATTCTTATCGAAGATTGCGATGATGACAAACGATTTCACTTGTCCGAAAACGGAGAGATGAGCCTGATGAAATGTGGCCAGTGTAATCAATCTTTTGCCCAGAAAAATATGCTTCAAGTACACGTGTGTCCACGCATGCCCAGAAGGCCTTACAAGTGTAACTATTGCTCAGAGTCTTTTTCTTTACCCAATGAACTGCGCACGCATGTTGTCACTCATGCTAATGACAAGCCATTTAAGTGTGGCTATTGTTCACGCACATTTGCCGGAGCAACAACACTGAACAACCATATACGCACACATACAGGGGAACGGCCATTTCTTTGCGAGAAATGCGGCAAAACATTTACACAGGCCTCACAACTCAGCAAACATCAGCGAATCCCACACGAGTGCACGTTTTAAAGTGCAGACCACACAGATATGACTTCTCGGCTGCAGGACGCATTCATGCACAATCCTTCTTGCATATTTCGACTGCTTCGTTAAGAAGTATATGACAACGACAATTCGTCCTCGCATTTTTACATAAAATAATGCAAGAAAAAATAGTCATGAAAAAAAAAAAACAACCACAGCTTACGAAAAACTCAAACACGTGGACAGTGTTGACATACTTTAGTTTATCATGTTCAAGATTAACTAGGACATATCAAGTTATTGACAAGTTTCAGAAAGGAACAGACGAATATGTAGAATCGAGCACTTCTCGATCAGTAATTGGTCAGAGTCGTTGCTACTCAATATAACAGAAATCTTGATACCTTATTGGAGTGTCCTGCAATTCAAGTTCAGTTTCACTCAATAGTAAGAGCGGAAGAGATGCCAGCCCACAAAATGCTGGAAATCGGGCATAGGATCTTTCAAGTTTTTTTTTTACAGTCATTTGAAAATCAATTGGATCGGGTTCTTGTCATAAGAGACTATCACAGGGGGCTCATCAGCATCGCATTTCTCACAAATCAAAAAGATGCTAAGCTTTCGTAGTTTGAAGAGCTTGAGAATTTTTTAAGGGAAATTAATACCGTAATATGTAATCAGGGCCAAATCTAGCATCGCTCTTATGTCCTATTGCGTCTTAACTTGATTTTTTTTTTGTTTTACCTTTACTCACAAGGAGCCTTGATCAGGCAAAAAAACAAAGCACAAAACATAATCAAACAAAGGCAAAATAGAACATCTCATTGTAGGTTCATTTCAGTCTCATTTTTAAAACGCTACCTGAACTTATAAAATCTACATAAGAGACTGCATACAGACTAGCTTTCAAAGAGGCCCGATTCAATTGACTACTGCTTTCGAGGTCTTTCTTGAATTGGCCTTATTCATTCGGATAGTAAGTTAATAACGAATGGTTTGTTTTCAACCATAAAGAAAGGACAGTTGAAGGGTTAGACGCAGACACAACATTTTCGTGGTCTTTGTAAAGAATTTTAAGGGATGGTACTTAGTAATAAACGCACGTTTTTTATACCATTTCTATCCATCCATGTCCTGATAACTTCTCTGTCCCGGGTCAAAGCCGGAGGAAAACGTTTTCAATACACTTCGATTTTTCGGAGAACGGTTTTCACATGATGCTGGTCGATTTCTCTAGAGAAAACCTGCTAACGTAAGGCAATATCGGAGGGGGGGGGGGGGGAAGGGGATGGGGATTTCCTGCTTCGTGATACATGGGGCATATAAGAGTTCAAGGTGCGGCTAGTTACCTTAAGATCTTGAAAGCTCTAATGAGGACGACAAAATGTTTTAATATACTGGCCATTTCGGAATACGCAAATACGCTGTCAGCCTGGCGACAGAGGAGGACAAAACAAAGAGCTGTTGTGGATAGACAGAGTTTTTAATCTTTTCACGTGCTCCTTTTGTAAACTGTACAGGAGTCATCCCTGTGGGTAGATAGAAGATCTGGGTCTGTCGTGTAAAGGGGCTCAGCTGCTTTAGCAACAAAGACGCAGTAGCAAACCGCCGGATTAGAAGGGTCTTTTTTTGTTATTCCACGTGGCAGTTATTCCATGTGGCAAGAGAACAAAGGGAGAAAGCAATTTGTTACCCCCATTTTCTACCCCTGAGGCCTTCCCGTTTTCAGTCAACAACGGGAAAGAAAGAAAAATGACTGTTTAACTCACGATCTCGCGGCACAAGTACATGGAATGAAAAAATTGATAATGGACCTCTCCGACACGTAATATGCGTGCATTTATCATATTCTGATTATGTCAATTAAGCTTTGCTCTGTCCTCTCCGTTTAAATTTCCAAACTGTGTTTTTTCCAATATCAGCTACATAGACTGCGCCATTTTCATCGTCTGACGTCACATCGTGAGGTTGAGTGAATCCCTAGGGACAAAAATGCTTACGTCAAGACAAAGACCTCAAAAATCCATCTTACCCACATTGACTAACCTCTGAAGATGCAGATAATCAACAGGTAATGCAGAAATGAGTTTCTTACCAAGCCTGGCCTCCACTGCTGTACCACAGCGTTGCTCTTTAAACTAAATGTAAAACCTTGCGAGTTGAGCGAAATCGGACTGTTTACAACATGAAGTGTTCCACCTGGAAAAACAAACGGAATCGTGCATAAAAAAACAGTTGTTTTCAATTGCTCAAATTCGATGTCGATTTGCTAAAAAGCAGTTTAGACCCGTTATTACCTTCAATCGAGGACAAAAAGAGTTGAGACTTTCTCCGTTTTTTAACTTCCAGAAGACCATAGCTTGAAAAGATGGTCAAGAACACCCCCTCCCCCACCCAGGAAAGTGTTGTTTAGGAAGACGGGCAAATAACCCATTGTTTTGGGGGAAGGGGGAGCCGTAATAGGGGGCTTAAGCACGCGCATTTTTGAGACGCGGACGTCAACCGGAAGAGAACATTTCGAGTGCCAGGAAAGTGGTGTTCCCAAAATTTTTAACCCAATCATCTTTAGTGGAAAAACGATACTCAGCAGTGTAAATGTGTTTGTGTGAAGACACGTTACGAGGGGAAACAGTTCACTTCCTGTTGCCGTACGCGTCTCAAAAACGCGCGTGCTTAAGCTCACTAATATCGAGATTTACTCCACGCAACAAAAGCTTTTTTTTGTTATGGACAATGTCAGCAATGCCTCAACAATCTTGTCCACGACGGATTGTAGACGCAGCATGTTATTGATTAATTTAGGCAATGATTCTGTGCACATGGCTTCGGCACGGCACAAAGGCTAAGGACAAGAACCTGTAGGTTCCGTCTCACAACCCTTCAACGTTCAAAACCCCGTGGGACGTAAGACCCTACACACTATTCGCAAAGAATAGGGGTCAGTTTTCCCTTGATTCTCATTGTTTCGCTAAAGTTGCATTGTTTTAATAGGCACATTATTGAATTTTGAATGTTATGCAGGATAACTGAACCAAGTTGCCTTCACCTTTCTCTCGGTGATAGTGCACAGCAAAAACTCGCTCTCCGAAGTCTTTGAATTGATTTAGCAGCTTTCCTCCATCTGTTTCAAACAACAATATGCGGCTGTTCTCCCGATCGGCCACGAACAACCACTTGTTCCTCTCGTCTAGACAAATACTGTGTGGAATTTGGAAAAAGTCTGGCGCTGAAATAAAGAAGGGCAAAGACAAGGATCTCATCTTTAAGCGATACCAATCATGTTTTGCATGTAAAAAGACAAACAAATATAAGCAACAGATGTTTTAGAACACCAACCTGTTCCCAGTAAATTCGAATTACTGATGAACTCGACCTTTTGTTTTCCATCTGGTGAAAACCTCATCACCCGGCTGTTACAGTAACTGAACGAAAAAGAAAAGAAAGAAAGAAATGTGAGTACAGTAGTCACCGCTGTGACTTATAAAGAAGTTAGGAAAGAACGCGGAAGATTTTATGTTTGCGCCGCAGGGAGTTGTAGCGCCTCCGCATTTATGTACACGTGTTGAACTTTAGAGGTATCAGCCTCACGAAAAAAGGAGTGTACGAGAGTGTAAAACAAAGTTTCATTGACGGATTTGAATTCTCAATCCATGTTCTTGGTTATTCTCACTAAATTTCATAGGCGGGGGGTAAAACATTACATGAGAGCCCTTTTCTTCTTAACACGTT